>NC_034187.2:8600971-8653471 GCF_002021735.2 Oncorhynchus kisutch
GGGGGTAGATATCTAGTCTCTTTATGGCTCTAATCTGATAGTGGTACTGGGTGGTAGATATCTAGTCTCTTTATGGCTCTAATCTGATAGTGGTACTGGGGTGGTAGATATCTAGTCTCTTTATGGCTCTAATCTGATAGTGGTACTGGGGTGGTAGATATCTAGTCTCTTTATGGCTCTAATCTGATAGTGGTATGGGGTGGTAGATATCTAGTCTCTTATGGCTCTAATCTGATAGTGGTACTGGGTGGTAGATATCTAGTCTCTTTATGGCTCTAATCTGATAGTGGTACTGGGTGGTGGTAGTATCTAGTCTCTTATGGCTCTAATCTGATAGTGGTACTGGGGTGGTAGATATCTAGTCTCTTTATGGCTCTAATCTGATAGTGGTACTGGGGTGGTAGATATCTAGTCTCTTTATGGCTCTAATCTGATAGTGGTACTGGGGTGGTAGTATATCTAGTCTCTTTATGGGCTCTAATCTGATAGTGGTACTGGGTGGGGTAGATATCTAGTCTCTTTATGGCTCTAATCTGATAGTGGTACTGGGGTGGTAGATATCTAGTCTCTTTATGGCTCTAATCTGATAGTGGTACTGGGTGGTAGATATCTAGTCTCTTTATGGCTCTAATCTGATAGTGGTACTGGTGGTAGATATCTAGTCTCTTTATGGCTCTAATCTGATAGTGGTACTGGGTGGTAGATATCTAGTCTCTTTATGGCTCTAATCTGATAGTGGTACTGGGTGGTAGATATCTAGTCTCTTTATGGCTCTAACTGATAGTGGTACTGGGTGGTAGATATCTAGTCTTTATGGCTCTAATCTGATAGTGGTACTGGGGGGTGGTAGATATCTAGTCTCTTTATGGCTCTAATCTGATAGTGGTACTGGGTGGTAGATATCTAGTCTCTTATGGCTCTAATCTGATAGTGGTACGGGGGGTGGTAGATATCTAGTCTCTTTATGGCTCTAATCTGATAGTGGTACTGGGTGTGTAGGTATCTAGTCTCTTTATGGCTCTAATCTGATAGTGGTATGGGTGGGGTGGTAGATATCTAGTCTCTTTATGGCTCTAATCTGATAGTGGTACTGGGTGGTAGATATCTAGTCTCTTTATGGCTCTAATCTGATAGTGGTACTGGGGTGGTAGATATCTAGTCTCTTTATGGCTCTAATCTGATAGTGGTACTGGGTGGTAGATATCTAGTCTCTTTATGGCTCTAATCTGATAGTGGTACTGGGTGGTAGATATCTAGTCTCTTTATGGCTCTAATCTGATAGTGGTACTGGGTGGTAGATATCTAGTCTCTTTATGGCTCTAATCTGATAGTGGTACTGGGGTGGTAGATATCTAGTCTCTTATGGCTCTAATCTGATAGTGGTACTGGGTGGTAGATATCTAGTCTCTTTATGGCTCTAATCTGATAGTGGTACTGGGTGGTAGATATCTAGTCTCTTTATGGCTCTAATCTGATAGTGGTACTGGGGGTAGATATCTAGTCTCTTATGGCTCTAATCTGATAGTGGTACTGGGTGGTAGATATCTAGTCTCTTTATGGCTCTAATCTGATAGTGGTACTGGGTGGTAGATATCTAGTCCTTATGGCTCTAATCTGATAGTGGTACTGGGGTGGTAGATATCTAGTCTCTTTATGGCTCTAATCTGATAGTGGTACTGGGTGGTAGATATCTAGTCTCTTTATGGCTCTAATCTGATAGTGGTACTGTGGTAGATATCTAGTCTCTTTATGGCTCTAATCTGATAGTGGTACTGGGTGGTAGATATCTAGTCTCTTTATGGCTCTAATCTGATAGTGGTACTTGTGGTAGATATCTAGTCTCTTTATGGCTCTAATCTGATAGTGGTACTGGGTGGTAGATATCTAGTCTCTTTATGGCTCTAATCTGATAGTGGTACTGGGGTGGTAGATATCTAGTCTCTTTATGGCTCTAATCTGATAGTGGTACTGGGTGGTAGATATCTAGTCTTTTATGGCTCTAATCTGATAGTGGTACTGGGTGGTAGATATCTAGTCTCTTTATGGCTCTAATCTGATAGTGGTACTGGGGTGGTAGATATCTAGTCTCTTTATGGCTCTAATCTGATAGTGGTACTGGGTGGTAGATATCTAGTCTCTTTATGGCTCTAATCTGATAGTGGTACTGGGGTGGTGGGTATGTAGTATCTAGTCTCTTATGGCTCTATCTGATAGTGGTACTGGGGTGGTAGATATCTAGTCTCTTTATGGCTCTAATCTGATAGTGGTACTGGGTGGTAGATATCTAGTCTCTTTATGGCTCTAATCTGATAGTGGTACTGGGGTGGTAGATATCTAGTCTCTTTATGGCTCTAATCTGATAGTGGTATGGGGTGGTAGATATCTAGTCTCTTTATGGCTCTAATCTGATAGTGGTACTGGGTGGTAGATATCTAGTCTCTTTATGGCTCTAATCTGATAGTGGTACTGGGTGGTAGATATATAGTCTCGTTATGGCTCTAATCTGATAGTGGTACTGGGTGGTAGGTATCTAGTCTCTTTATGGCTCTAATCTGATAGTGGTACTGGGGTGGTAGATATCTAGTCTCTTTATGGCTCTAATCTGATAGTGGTACTGGGTGGTAGATATATAGTCTCGTTATGGCTCTAATCTGATAGTGGTACTGGGTGGTAGGTATCTAGTCTCTTTATGGCTCTAATCTGATAGTGGTACTGGGTGGTATATATCTAGTCTCTTTATGGCTCTAATCTGATAGTGGTACTGGGTGTAGATATCTAGTCTCTTAATGGCTCTAATCTGATAGTGGTACTGGGGTGGTAGATATCTAGTCTCTTTATGGCTCTAATCTGATAGTGGTACTGGGGTGGTAGATATCTAGTCTCTTTATGGCTCTAATCTGATAGTGGTACTGGAGTGGTAGATATCTAGTCTCTTTATGGCTCTAATCTGATAGTGGTACTGGGGTGGTAGATATCTAGTCTCTTTATGGCTCTAATCTGATAGTGGTACTGGGTGGTAGATATCTAGTCTCTTTATGGCTCTAATCTGATAGTGGTACTGGGGTGGTAGATATCTAGTCTCTTTATGGCTCTAATCTGATAGTGGTACTGGGTGGTAGATATCTAGTCTCTTTATGGCTCTAATCTGATAGTGGTACTGGGTGCTAGATATCTAGTCTCTTATGGCTCTAATCTGATAGTGGTACTGGGTGGTAGATATCTAGTCTCTTTATGGCTCTAATCTGATAGTGGTACTGGGTGGTAGATATCTAGTCTCTTTATGGCTCTAATCTGATAGTGGTACTGGGTGGTAGATATCTAGTCTCTTTATGGCTCTAATCTGATAGTGGTACTGGGTGGTAGATATCTAGTCTCTTTATGGCTCTAATCTGATAGTGGTACTGGGTGGTAGATATCTAGTCTCTTTATGGCTCTAATCTGATAGTGGTACTGGGTGGTAGATATTTAGTCTCTTTATGGCTCTAATCTGATAGTGGTACTGGGTGGTAGATATCTAGTCTCTTATGGCTCTAATCTGATAGTGGTACTGGGTGTAGATATCTAGTCTCTTAATGGCTCTAATCTGATAGTGGTACTGGGTGGTAGATATCTAGTCTCTTTATGGCTCTAATCTGATAGTGGTACTGGGTGGTAGATATCTAGTCTCTTTATGCTCTAATCTGATAGTGGTACTGGAGCTGGTAGATATCTAGTCTCTTAATGGCTCTAATCTGATAGTGGTACTGGGGGGGTAGATATCTAGTTCTTTATGGCTCTAATCTGATAGTGGTACTGGGTGGTAGATATCTAGTCTCTTTATGGCTCTAATCTGATAGTGGTACTGGGGTGGTAGATATCTAGTCTCTTTATGGCTCTAATCTGATAGTGGTACTGGGTGGTAGATATCTAGTCTCTTTATGGCTCTAATCTGATAGTGGTACTGGGTGGTAGATATCTAGTCTCTTTATGGCTCTAATCTGATAGTGGTACTGGGTGGTAGATATCTAGTCTCTTTATGGCTCTAATCTGATAGTGGTACTGTGGGTGGAGATATCTAGTCTCTGTATGGCTCTAATCTGATAGTGGTACTGGGTGGTAGATATCTAGTCTCTTTATGGCTCTAATCTGATAGTGGTACTGGGTGGTAGATATCTAGTCTCTTTATGGCTCTAATATGATAGTGGTACTGGGTGGTAGATATCTAGTCTCTTATGGCTCTAATCTGATAGTGGTACTGGGTGGTGGTAGATATCTAGTCTCTTATGGCTCTAATCTGATAGTGGTACTGGGTGGTAGATATCTAGTCTCTTTATGGCTCTGAATTGATAGTGGGTGCTCTGGTTATAGTGGTACTGGGTGTAGATATCTAGTCTCTTTATGGCTCTAATCTGATAGTGGTACTGGGTGGTAGATATCTAGTCTCTTTATGGCTCTAATCTGATAGTGGTACTGGGGTGGTAGATATCTAGTCTCTTTATGGCTCTAATCTGATAGTGGTACTGGGGTGGTAGATATCTAGTCTCTTTATGGCTCTAATCTGATAGTGGTACGGTGGTGGGTGGTAGATATCTAGTCTCTTTATGGCTCTAATCTGATAGTGGTACTGGGGTGGTAGATATCTCTTTATGGCTCTAATCTGATAGTGGTACTGGGGTGGTAGATATCTAGTCTCTTTATGGCTCTAATCTGATAGTGGTACTGGGTGGTAGATATATAGTCTCTTTATGGCTCTAATCTGATAGTGGTACTGGGTGGTAGATATCTAGTCTCTTTATGGCTCTAATCTGATAGTGGTACTGGGGGTGTAGATATTAGTCTCTTTATGGCTCTAATCTGATAGTGGTACTGGGTGGTAGATATCTAGTCTCTTTATGGCTCTAATCTGATAGTGGTACTGGGTGGTAGATATCTAGTCTCTTTATGGCTCTAATCTGATAGTGGTACTGGGTGGTAGATATCTAGTCTCTTTATGGCTCTAATTGATAGTGGTACTGGTGGTAGATATCTAGTCTCTTTATGGCTCTAATCTGATAGTGGTACTGGGGTGGTAGATATCTAGTCTCTTTATGGCTCTAATCTGATAGTGGTACTGGGTGGTAGATATCTAGTCTCTTATTGGCTCTAATCTGATAGTGGTACTGGGTGGTAGATATCTAGTCTCTTTATGGCTCTAATCTGATAGTGGTACTGGGGTGGTAGATATCTAGTCTCTTTATGGCTCTAATCTGATAGTGGTACTGGGTGGTAGATATCTAGTCTCTTTATGGCTCTAATGATAGTGGTACTGGGTGGTAGATATCTAGTCTCTTTATGGCTCTAATCTGATAGTGGTACTGGGTGGTAGATATCTAGTCTCTTTATGGCTCTAATCTGATAGTGGTACTGAGGTGTAGATATCTAGTCTCTTTATGGCTCTAATCTGATAGTGGTACTGGGTGGTAGATATCTAGTCTCTTTATGGCTCTAATCTGATAGTGGTACTGGGTGGTAGATATCTAGTCTCTTTATGGCTCTAATCTGATAGTGGTACTGGGTTAGATATCTAGTCTCTTTATGGCTCTAATCTGATAGTGGTACTGGGTGGTAGATATCTAGTCTCTTTATGGCTCTAATCTGATAGTGGTACTGGGTGGTAGATATCTAGTCTCTTTATGGCTCTAATCTGATAGTGGTACTGGGGTGGTAGATATCTAGTCTCTTTATGGCTCTAATCTGATAGTGGTACTGGGGGGGTTAGCGGTGGTGGGGTGTAGGGGGTGGTAGATATCTAGTCTCTTTATGGCTCTAATCTGATAGTGGTACTGGGGTGGTAGATATCTAGTCTCTTTATGGCTCTAATCTGATAGTGGTACTGGGGGTGTAGATATCTAGTCTCTTTATGGCTCTAATCTGATAGTGGTACTGGGGTGGTAGATATCTAGTCTCTTTATGGCTCTAATCTGATAGTGGTACTGGGGTGGTAGATATCTAGTCTCTTTATGGCTCTAATCTGATAGTGGTACTGGGTGGTAGATATCTAGTCTCTTATGGCTCTAATCTGATAGTGGTACTGGGGTGGTAGATATCTAGTCTCTTTATGGCTCTAATCTGATAGTGGTACTGGGTGGTATATATCTAGTCTCTTTATGGCTCTAATATGATAGTGGTACTGGGTGCTAGATATCTAGTCTCTTATGGCTCTAATCTGATAGTGGTACTGGGTGGTAGATATCTAGTCTTTATGGCTCTAATCTGATAGTGGTAGTGGTGTGGGGTGGTAGATATCTAGTCTCTTTATGGCTCTAATCTGATAGTGGTACTGGGTGGTAGATATCTAGTCTTTATGGCTCTAATCTGATAGTGGTACTGGGGTGGTAGATATCTAGTCTCTTTATGGCTCTAATCTGATAGTGGTACTGGGTGGTAGATATCTAGTCTCTTTATGGCTCTAATCTGATAGTGGTACTGGGGTGGTAGATATCTCTTTATGGCTCTAATCTGATAGTGGTACTGGGTGGTAGATATCTAGTCTCTTTATGGCTC
The DNA here is from genome assembly GCF_002021735.2 of Oncorhynchus kisutch. Classification (NCBI taxonomy): domain Eukaryota; kingdom Metazoa; phylum Chordata; class Actinopteri; order Salmoniformes; family Salmonidae; genus Oncorhynchus; species Oncorhynchus kisutch. Next base: position 8,607,494 of record NC_034187.2, read on the forward strand.
TAATCTGATAGTGGTACTGGGGTGGTAGATATCTAGTCTCTTTATGGCTCTAATCTGATAGTGGTACTGGGTGGTAGATATAGTCTCTTTATGGCTCTAATCTGATAGTGGTACTGGGGTGGTAGATATCTAGTCTCTTTATGGCTCTAATCTGATAGTGGTACTGGGTGGTAGATATCTAGTCTCTTTATGGCTCTAATCTGATAGTGGTACTGGGTGGTAGATATCTAGTCTCTTTATGGCTCTAATCTGATAGTGGTACTGGGTGGTATATCTAGTCTCTTTATGGCTCTAATCTGATAGTGGTACTGGGTGCTAGATATCTAGTCTCTTTATGGCTCTAATCTGATAGTGGTACTGGGTGGTAGGTATCTAGTCTCTTTATGGCTCTAATCTGATAGTGGTACTGGGGTGGTAGATATCTAGTCTCTTATGGCTCTAATCTGATGTAGTGGTACTGGGTGGTAGATATCTAGTCTCTTTATGGCTCTAATCTGATAGTGGTACTGGGGGTGGTAGATATCTAGTCTCTTATGGCTCTAATCTGATAGTGGTACTGGGGTGTAGATATCTAGTCTCTTTATGGCTCTAATCTGATAGTGGTACTGGGGGTGGTAGATATCTAGTCTCTTTATGGCTCTAATCTGATAGTGGTACTGGGGTGGTAGATATCTAGTCTCTTTATGGCTCTAATTGATAGTAGTGGTACGGGGGGTGGTAGATATCTAGTCTCTTTATGGCTCTAATCTGATAGTGGTACTGGGTGGTAGATATCTAGTCTCTTTATGGCTCTAATCTGATAGTGGTATGGGTGGTAGATATCTAGTCTCTTTATGGCTCTAATCTGATAGTGGTACTGGGTGGTAGATATCTAGTCTCTTAGGCTCTAATCTGATAGTGGTACTGGGTGGTAGATATCTAGTCTCTTTATGGCTCTAATCTGATAGTGGTACTGGGTGGTAGATATCTAGTCTCTTTATGGCTCTAATCTGATAGTGGTACTGGGTGGTAGATATCTAGTCTCTTTATGGCTCTAATCTGATAGTGGTACTGGGTGGTAGATATCTAGTCTCTTATGGCTCTAATCTGATAGTGGTACTGGGGTGGTAGATATCTAGTCTCTTTATGGCTCTAATCTGATAGTGGTACTGGGTGGTAGATATCTAGTCTCTTTATGGCTCTAATCTGATAGTGGTACTGGGTGGTAGATATCTAGTCTCTTTATGGCTCTAATCTGATAGTGGTACTGGGTGGTAGATATCTAGTCTCTTTATGGCTCTAATCTGATAGTGGTACTGGGGTGGTTGTAGATATCTAGTCTCTTTATGGCTCTAATCTGATAGTGGTACTGGGGTGGTAGATATCTAGTCTCTTTATGGCTCTAATCTGATAGTGGTACTGGGTGGGTGGTAGTTTTTTTTAATGTTATAGTCTGTTTCTGGAGTCTAATCTGATAGTGGTACTGGGGTGGGTGGGGTATCTAGTCTCTTTATGGCTCTAATCTGATAGTGGTACTGGGTGGTAGATATCTAGTCTCTTTATGGCTCTAATCTGATAGTGGTACTGGGTGGTAGATATCTAGTCTCTTTATGGCTCTAATCTGATAGTGGTACTGGGTGGTAGATATCTAGTCTCTTTATGGCTCTAATCTGATAGTGGTACGGGGGTGGTAGATATCTAGTCTCTTTATGGCTCTAATCTGATAGTGGTACTGGGTGGTAGATATCTAGTCTCTTATGGCTCTAATCTGATAGTGGTACTGGGTGGTAGATATCTAGTCTCTTTATGGCTCTAATCTGATAGTGGTACTGGGGTGGTAGATATCTAGTCTCTTTATGGCTCTAATCTGATAGTGGTACTGGGGCTGTAGATATCTAGTCTCTTATGGCTCTAATCTGATAGTGGTACTGGGGTGGTAGATATCTAGTCTCTTTATGGCTCTAATCTGATAGTGTGGTAGGGGTGGTAGATATCTAGTCTTTATGGCTCTAATCTGATAGTGGTACTGGGTGGTAGATATCTAGTCTCTTATGGCTCTAATCTGATAGTGGTACTGGGGTGGTAGATATCTAGTCTCTTTATGGCTCTAATCTGATAGTGGTACTGGGTGGGTAGATATCTAGTCTCTTTATGGCTCTAATCTGATAGTGGTACTGGGTGGTAGATATCTAGTCTCTTTATGGCTCTAATCTGATAGTGGTACTGGGGTGGTAGATATCTAGTCTCTTTATGGCTCTAATCTGATAGTGGTACTGGGTGGTAGATATCTAGTCTCTTTATGGCTCTAATCTGATAGTGGTACTGGGTGGGTGGTAGATATCTAGTCTCTTTATGGCTCTAATCTGATAGTGGTACTGGGTGGTAGATATCTAGTCTCTTTATGGCTCTAATCTGATAGTGGTACTGGGTGGTAGATATCTAGTCTCTTTATGGCTCTAATCTGATAGTGGTACTGGGTGGTAGATATCTAGTCTCTTTATGGCTCTAATCTGATAGTGGTACTGGGTGGTAGATATCTAGTCTCTTTATGGCTCTAATCTGATAGTGGTACTGGGGGTGGTAGATATCTAGTCTCTTATGGCTCTAATTGATAGTGGTACTGGGGTGGTAGATATCTAGTCTCTTTATGGCTCTAATCTGATAGTGGTACTGGGGTGGTAGATATCTAGTCTCTTATGGCTCTAATCTGATAGTGGTACTGGGGTGGTAGATATCTAGTCTCTTTATGGCTCTAATCTGATAGTGGTACTGGGGTGGTAGATATCTAGTCTCTTTATGGCTCTAATCTGATAGTGGTACTGGGTGGTAGGGGGTGGTAGATATCTAGTCTCTTTATGGCTCTAATTGATAGTGGTACTGGGTGGTAGATATCTAGTCTCTTATGGCTCTAATCTGATAGTGGTACTGGGTGGTAGATATCTAGTCTCTTTATGGCTCTAATCTGATAGTGGTACTGGGTGGTAGATATCTAGTCTCTTTATGGCTCTAATCTGATAGTGGTACTGGGTGGTAGATATCTAGTCTCTTTATGGCTCTAATCTGATAGTGGTACTGGGTGGTAGATATCTAGTCTCTTTATGGCTCTAATCTGATAGTGGTACTGGGGGGTGGTAGATATCTAGTCTCTTTATGGCTCTAATCTGAGTGGTACGGGGGTGGTAGATATCTAGTCTCTTATGGCTCTAATCTGATAGTGGTACTGGGGTGGTAGATATCTAGTCTCTTTATGGCTCTAATCTGATAGTGGTACTGGGTGTGGGTAGATATCTAGTCTCTTTATGGCTCTAATCTGATAGTGGTACTGGGGTGGTAGATATCTAGTCTCTTATGGCTCTAATCTGATAGTGGTACTGGGTTGGTAGATATCTAGTCTCTTTATGGCTCTAATCTGATAGTGGTACTGGGTGGTAGATATCTAGTCTCTTTATGGCTCTAATTGATAGTGGTACTGGGTGGTGGTAGATATCTAGTCTCTTTATGGCTCTAATCTGATAGTGGTACTGGGTGGTAGATATCTAGTCTCTTTATGGCTCTAATCTGATAGTGGTACTGGGGTGGTAGATATCTAGTCTCTTTATGGCTCTAATCTGATAGTGGTACTGGGGTGGTAGATATCTAGTCTCTTTATGGCTCTAATCTGATAGTGGTACTGGGTGGGTGGTAGATATCTAGTCTCTTATGGCTCTAATCTGATAGTGGTACGGGGGTGGTAGATCTAGTCTCTTTATGGCTCTAATCTGATAGTGGTACTGGGTGGTAGATATCTAGTCTCTTATGGCTCTAATCTGATAGTGGTACTGGGTGGTAGATATCTAGTCTCTTTATGGCTCTAATCTGATAGTGGTACTGGGTGGTAGATATCTAGTCTCTTTTATGGCTCTAATATGATAGTGGTACTGGGTGGTAGATATCTAGTCTCTTTATGGCTCTAATCTGATAGTGGTACTGGGTGGTAGATATCTAGTCTCTTTATGGCTCTAATCTGATAGTGGTACTGGGTGGTAGATATCTAGTCTCTTTATGGCTCTAATCTGATAGTGGTACTGGGTGGTAGATATCTAGTCTCTTTATGGCTCTAATCTGATAGTGGTACTGGGTGGTAGATATCTAGTCTCTTTATGGCTCTAATTGATAGTGGTACTGGTGGTGTAGATATCTAGTCTCTTTATGGCTCTATTGATGTGGTACTGGGGTGGTAGGGGGGGTGGTAGATATCTAGTCTCTTTATGGCTCTAATCTGATAGTGGTACTGGGTGGTAGATATCTAGTCTCTTTATGGCTCTAATCTGATAGTGGTACTGGGTGGTAGATATCTAGTCTCTTATGGCTCTAATCTGATAGTGGTACTGAGTGGTAGATATCTAGTCTCTTTATGGCTCTAATATGATAGTGGTACTGGGGTGGTAGATATCTAGTCTCTTTATGGCTCTCGTCTGATAGTGGTACTGGGTGGTAGATATCTAGTCTCTTTATGGCTCTAATCTGATAGTGGTACTGGGTGGTAGATATCTAGTCTCTTTATGGCTCTAATCTGATAGTGGTATGGGGTGGTAGATATCTAGTCTCTTTATGGCTCTAATCTGATAGTGGTGGGTACTGGGGGGTGGTAGATATCTAGTCTCTTATGGCTCTAATCTGATAGTGGTACTGGGTGGTAGATATCTAGTCTCTTTATGGCTCTAATCTGATAGTGGTACGGGTGGTAGTGGTAGATATCTAGTCTCTTTATGGCTCTAATCTGATAGTGGTACTGGGTGGTAGATATCTAGTCTCTTTATGGCTCTAATCTGATAGTGGTACTGGGTGGTAGATATCTAGTCTCTTTATGGCTCTAATCTGATAGTGGTACTGGGTGGTAGATATCTAGTCTCTTATGGCTCTAATCTGATAGTGGTACTGGGGGTGGTAGATATCTAGTCTCTTTATGGCTCTAATCTGATAGTGGTGGTACTGGGGGGTGGTATATCTAGTCTCTTTATGGCTCTAATCTGATAGTGGTACTGGGGTGGGTGGTAGATATCTAGTCTCTTATGGCTCTAATCTGATAGTGGTACTGGGGTGGTAGATATATATTCTCTTATGGCTCTAATCTGATAGTGGTACTGGGTTGTAGATATCTAGTCTCTTTATGGCTCTAATCTGATAGTGGTACTGGGTGGTAGATATCTAGTCTCTTTATGGCTCTAATCTGATAGTGGTACTGGGTGGTATATATCTAGTCTCTTTATGGCTCTAATATGATAGTGGTACTGGGTGGTAGATATCTAGTCTCTTTATGGCTCTAATCTGATAGTGGTACTGGGTGGTAGATATCTAGTCTCTTTATGGCTCTAATCTGATAGTGGTACTGGGGTGGTAGATATCTAGTCTCTTTATGGCTCTAATCTGATAGTGGTACTGGGGTGGTAGATATCTAGTCTCTTATGGCTCTAATCTGATAGTGGTACTGGGGTGGTAGATATCTAGTCTCTTTATGGCTCTAATCTGATAGTGGTACTGGGTGGTAGATATCTAGTCTCTTTATGGCTCTAATCTGATAGTGGTACTGGGTGGTAGATATCTAGTCTCTTTATGGCTCTAATCTGATAGTGGTACTGGGTGGTAGATATCTAGTCTCTTTATGGCTCTAATCTGATAGTGGTATGGGTGGTAGATATCTAGTCTCTTTATGGCTCTAATCTGATAGTGGTACTGGGTGGTAGATATCTAGTCTCTTTATGGCTCTAATCTGATAGTGGTACTGGGGGGTGGTAGATATCTAGTCTCTTTATGGCTCTAATCTGATAGTGGTACTGGGGTGGTAGATATCTAGTCTCTTTATGGCTCTAATCTGATAGTGGTACTGGGGTGGTAGATATCTAGTCTTTATGGCTCTAATCTGATAGTGGTACTGGGTGGTAGATATCTAGTCTCTTTATGGCTCTAATCTGATAGTGGTACTGGGGTGGTAGATATCTAGTCTCTTTATGGCTCTAATCTGATAGTGGTACTGGGTTGTAGATATCTAGTCTCTTTATGGCTCTAATCTGATAGTGGTACTGGGTGGTAGATATCTAGTCTCTTTATGGCTCTAATCTGATAGTGGTACTGGGTGGTAGATATCTAGTCTCTTTATGGCTCTAATCTGATAGTGGTACTGGGTGGTAGATATCTAGTCTCTTTATGGCTCTAATCTGATAGTGGTACTGGGTTGTAGATATCTAGTCTCTTTATGGCTCTAATCTGATAGTGGTACTGGGGTGGTAGATATCTAGTCTCTTTATGGCTCTAATCTGATAGTGGTACTGGGGTGGTAGATATCTAGTCTCTTTATGGCTCTAATCTGATAGTGGTACTGGGGGTGGTAGATATATAGTCTCTTTATGGCTCTAATCTGATAGTGGTACTGGGCTGTATGATATCTAGTCTCTTTATGGCTCTAATCTGATAGTGGTACTGGGGTGGTAGATATCTAGTCTCTTTATGGCTCTAATCTGATATTGGTACTGGGTTGGTAGATATCTAGTCTCTTTATGGCTCTAATCGGATAGTGGTACTGGGGGTGTAGATATCTAGTCTCTTATGGCTCTAATCTGATAGTGGTACTGGGTGGTAGATATCTAGTCTCTTTATGGCTCTAATCTGATAGTGGTACTGGGTGGTAGATATCTAGTCTTTATGGCTCTAATCTGATAGTGGTACTGGGGTGGTAGATATCTAGTCTCTTATGGCTCTAATCTGATAGTGGTACTGGGGTGGTAGATATCTAGTCTCTTTATGGCTCTAATCTGATAGTGGTACTGGGTGGTAGATATCTATCTTTATGGTCTTCTTTCTGATCTGTTTGTTTTGGTAGTTAGTTTTTAGTTTTTGTTGGCTTATAGTGATAGTGGGGGTGGTAGATATCTAGTCTCTTTATGGCTCTAATCTGATAGTGGTACTGGGTTGTAGATATCTAGTCTCTTTATGGCTCTAATCTGATAGTGGTACTGGGTGGTAGATATCTAGTCTCTTTATGGCTCTAATCTGATAGTGGTACTGGGTGGTAGATATCTAGTCTCTTATGGCTCTAATATGATAGTGGTACTGGGTGGTAGATATCTAGTCTCTTTATGGCTCTAATCTGATAGTGGTACTGGGTGGTAGATATCTAGTCTCTTTATGGCTCTAATCTGATAGTGGTAGTGGGGTGGGTGGTAGATATCTAGTCTCTTTATGGCTCTAATCTGATAGTGGTACTGGGTGGTAGATATCTAGTCTCTTAATGGCTCTAATCTGATAGTGGTACTGGGGTGGTAGATATCTAGTCTCTTTATGGCTCTAATCTGATAGTGGTACTGGGGTGGTAGATATCTAGTCTCTTTATGGCTCTAATCTGATAGTGGTACTGGGGTGGTAGATATCTAGTCTCTTTATGGCTCTAATCTGATAGTGGTACTGGGGTGGTAGATATCTAGTCTCTTTATGGCTCTAATCTGATAGTGGTACTGGGGTGGTAGATATCTAGTCTCTTTATGGCTCTAATCTGATAGTGGTACTGGGTGGTAGATATCTAGTCTCTTTATGGCTCTAATCTGATAGTGGTACTGGGTGGTAGATATCTAGTCTCTTTATGGCTCTAATCTGATAGTGGTACTGGGTGGTAGATATCTAGTCTCTTTATGGCTCTAATCTGATAGTGGTACTGGGTGGTAGATATCTAGTCTCTTATGGCTCTAATCTGATAGTGGTACTGGGGTGGTAGATATCTAGTCTCTTTATGGCTCTAATCTGATAGTGGTACTGGGGTGGTAGATATCTAGTCTCTTTATGGCTCTAATCTGATAGTGGTACTGGGGTGGTAGATATTCTCTTTATGGCTCTAATCTGATAGTGGTACTGGGTGGGTGTAGATATCTAGTCTCTTTATGGCTCTAATATGATAGTGGTACTGGGTGGTAGATATCTAGTCTCTTTATGGCTCTAATCTGATAGTGGTACTGGGTGGTAGATATCTAGTCTTTTATGGCTCTAATCTGATAGTGGTACTGGGGTGGTAGATATCTAGTCTCTTATGGCTCTAATCTGATAGTGGTACTGGGTGGATATATCTAGTCTCTTTATGGCTCTAATCTGATAGTGGTACTGGGGGGTGGTAGATATCTAGTCTCTTTATGGCTCTAATCTGATAGTGGTACTGGGGTGGTAGATATCTAGTCTCTTTATGGCTCTAATCTGATAGTGGTACTGGGAGGTAGATATCTAGTCTCTTTATGGCTCTAATCTGATAGTGGTACTGGGGTGGTAGATATCTAGTCTCTTTATGGCTCTAATCTGATAGTGGTACTGGGTGGTAGATATCTAGTCTCTTTATGGCTCTAATCTGATAGTGGTACTGGGTGGTAGATATCTAGTCTCTTTATGGCTCTAATCTGATAGTGGTACTGGGTGGTAGATATCTAGTCTCTTTATGGCTCTAATCTGATAGTGGTAGTGGTGGGTGGTAGATATCTAGTCTCTTTTGGCTCTAATCTGATAGTGGTACTGGGTGGTAGATATCTAGTCTCTTTATGGCTCTAATCTGATAGTGGTACTGGGTGGTAGATATCTAGTCTCTTTATGGCTCTAATCTGATAGTGGTACTGGGTGGTAGATATCTAGTCTCTTTATGGCTCTAATCTGATAGTGGTACTGGGTGGTATGTATATCTAGTCTCTTTATGGCTCTAATCTGATAGTGGTACTGGGGTGGTAGATATCTAGTCTCTTTATGGCTCTAATCTGATAGTGGTACTGGGTGGTAGATATCTAGTCTCTTTATGGCTCTAATCTGATAGTGGTACGGGGGTGGGTAGATATCTAGTCTCTTTATGGCTCTAATCTGATAGTGGTACTGGGTGGTAGATATCTAGTCTCTTTATGGCTCTAATCTGATAGTGGTACTGGGTGGTAGATATCTAGTCTCTTTATGGCTCTAATCTGATAGTGGTACTGGGGTGGTAGATATCTAGTCTCTTTATGGCTCTAATCTGATAGTGGTACTGGGGCTGTAGATATCTAGTCTCTTTATGGCTCTAATCTGATAGTGGTACTGGGGTGGTAGATATCTAGTCTCTTTATGGCTCTAATCTGATAGTGGTACTGGGGTGGGTGGTAGATATCTAGTCTCTTTATGGCTCTAATCTGATAGTGGTACTGGGGTGGTAGATATCTAGTCTCTTTATGGCTCTAATGATAGTGGTACTGGGTTGTAGATATCTAGTCTCTTTATGGCTCTAATCTGATAGTGGTACTGGGGTGGTAGATATCTAGTCTCTTTATGGCTCTAATCTGATAGTGGTACTGGGGTGGGTGTGGTATATCTAGTTCTTTATGGCTCTAATATGATAGTGGTACTGGGTGCTAGATATCTAGTCTCTTTATGGCTCTCAACTGATAGTGGTACTGGGTGGTAGATATCTAGTCTCTTTATGGCTCTAATCTGATAGTGGTACTGGGGTGGTAGATATCTAGTCTCTTATGGCTCTAATCTGATAGTGGTACTGGGGGTAGATATCTAGTCTCTTTATGGCTCTAATCTGATAGTGGTACTGGGGTGGTAGATATCTAGTCTCTTTATGGCTCTAATGATAGTGGTACTGGGGTGTAGATATCTAGTCTCTTTATGGCTCTAATGATAGTGGTACTGGGGTGGTAGATATCTAGTCTCTTTATGGCTCTAATCTGATAGTGGTACTGGGTGGTAGATATCTAGTCTCTTATGGCTCTAATTGATAGTGGTACTGGGGTGTAGATATCTAGTCTCTTTATGGCTCTAATCTGATAGTGGTACTGGGTGGTAGATATCTAGTCTCTTTATGGCTCTAATCTGATAGTGGTACTGGGGTGGTAGATATCTAGTCTCTTTATGGCTCTAATCTGATAGTGGTACTGGGTGGTAGATATCTAGTCTCTTTATGGCTCTAATCTGATAGTGGTACTGGGGGGTATATATCTAGTCTCTTTATGGCTCTAATCTGATAGTGGTACTGGGTGGTATTATATAGTCTCTTTATGGCTCTAATCTGATAGTGGTACTGGGTGGTAGATATCTAGTCTCTTTATGGCTCTAATCTGATAGTGGTACTGGGGTGGTAGATATTAGTCTCTTTATGGCTCTAATCTGATAGTGGTACTGGGTGGTAGATATCTAGTCTCTTATGGCTCTAATCTGATAGTGGTACTGGGTGGTAGATATCTAGTTCTTTATGGCTCTAATCTGATAGTGGTACTGGGTGGTAGATATCTAGTCTCTTATGGCTCTAATCTGATAGTGGTACTGGGTGGTAGATATATAGTCTCTTTATGGCTCTCTTGTCTGATAGTGGTACTGTAGGTGTAGATATCTAGTCTCTTTATGGCTCTAATCTGATAGTGGTACTGGGTGGTAGATATATCTAGTCTCTTTATGGCTCTAATCTGATAGTGGTACTGGGGTGGTAGATATCTAGTCTCTTTATGGCTCTATCTGATAGTGGTACTGGGGTGGTAGATATCTAGTCTCTTTATGGCTCTAATCTGATAGTGGTACTGGGTTGTAGATATCTAGTCTCTTTATGGCTCTAATCTGATAGTGGTACTGGGGTGGTAGATATCTAGTCTCTTTATGGCTCTAATCTGATAGTGGTACTGGGTGGTAGATATCTAGTCTCTTTATGGCTCTAATCTGATAGTGGTACTGGGGTGGTAGATATCTAGTCTCTTTATGGCTCTAATCTGATAGTGGTACTGGGTGGTAGATATCTAGTCTTTATGGCTCTAATCTGATAGTGGTACTGGGTGGTAGATATCTAGTCTCTTTATGGCTCTAATCTGATAGTGGTACTGGGTGGTAGATACTAGTCTCTTTATGGCTCTAATCTGATAGTGGTACTGGGGTGGTAGATATCTAGTCTCTTTATGGCTCTAATCTGATAGTGGTACGGGTGGTAGATATCTAGTCTCTTTATGGCTCTAATCTGATAGTGGTACTGGGTGGTAGATATCTAGTCTCTTTATGGCTCTAATCTGATAGTGGTACTGGGTGGTATCTGTCTCTTATACACATCTGGGTGGTAGATATCTAGTCTCTTTATGGCTCTAATCTGATAGTGGTACTGGGTGGTAGATATCTAGTCTCTTATGGCTCCAATCTGATAGTGGTACGGGGGGGTAGATATCTAGTCTCTTTATGGCTCTAATCTGATAGTGGTACTGGGTGGTAGATATCTAGTCTCTTTATGGCTCTAATCTGATAGTGGTACTGGGTGGTAGATATCTAGTCTCTTTATGGCTCTAATCTGATAGTGGTACTGGGGTGGTCGGTAGGTGGTGGTAGATATCTAGTCTCTTTATGGCTCTAATCTGATAGTGGTACGGGGTGGTGGTAGATATCTAGTCTCTTTATGGCTCTAATCTGATAGTGGTACTGGGTGGTAGATATCTAGTCTCTTTATGGCTCTAATCTGATAGTGGTACTGGGGTGGTATCTAGTCTCTTTATGGCTCTAATCTGATAGTGGTACTGGGGTGTTAGATATCTAGTCTCTTTATGCTCTAATATGATAGTGGTACTGGGTGGTATATATCTAGTCTCTTTATGGCTCTAATATGATAGTGGTACTGGGTGCTAGATATCTAGTCTCTTTATGGCTCTAATCTGATAGTGGTACTGGGGTGGTAGATATCTAGTCTCTTTATGGCTCTAATCTGATAGTGGTACTGGGTGGTAGATATCTAGTCTCTTTATGGCTCTAATCTGATAGTGGTACTGGGTGGTAGATATCTAGTCTCTTTATGGCTCTAATCTGATAGTGGTACTGGGGTGGTAGATATCTAGTCTCTTTATGGCTCTAATCTGATAGTGGTACTGGGTGGTAGATATCTAGTCTCTTTATGGCTCTAATCTGATAGTGGTACTGGGGGTGGTAGATATCTAGTCTCTTTATGGCTCTAATCTGATAGTGGTACTGGGGTGTAGATATCTAGTCTCTTATGGCTCTAATCTGATAGTGGTACTGGGGTGGTAGATATCTAGTCTCTTTATGGCTCTAATCTGATAGTGGTACTGGGTGGTAGATATCTAGTCTCTTATGGCTCTAATCTGATAGTGGTACTGGGGTGGTAGATATCTAGTCTCTTTATGGCTCTAATCTGATAGTGGTACTGGGTGGTAGATATCTAGTCTTTATGGCTCTAATCTGATAGTGGTACTGGGTGGTAGATATCTAGTCTCTTTATGGCTAATCTGATAGTGGTACTGGGTGGTAGATATCTAGTCTCTTATGGCTCTAATCTGATAGTGGTACTGGGTGGTATATCTAGTCTCTTTATGGCTCTAATCTGATAGTGGTACTGGGTGGTAGATATCTAGTCTCTTTATGGCTCTAATCTGTAGTGGTGGTACTGGGTGGTAGATATCTAGTCTCTTTATGGCTCTAATCTGATAGTGGTACTGGGGTGGTAGATATCTAGTCTTTATGGCTCTAATCTGATAGTGGTACTGGGTGGTAGATATCTAGTCTCTTTATGGCTCTAATCTGATAGTGGTACTGGGGTGGTAGATATCTAGTCTCTTTATGGCTCTAATCTGATAGTGGTACTGGGTGGTAGATATCTAGTCTCTTTATGGCTCTAATCTGATAGTGGTACTGGGTGGTAGATATCTAGTCTCTTTATGGCTCTAATCTGATAGTGGTACTGGGTGGTGGTAGATATCTAGTCTCTTATGGCTCTAATCTGATAGTGGTACTGGGGTGGTAGATATCTAGTCTCTTTATGGCTCTAATCTGATAGTGGTACTGGGGTGGTAGATATCTAGTCTCTTTATGGCTCTAATCTGATAGTGGTACGGGTGGGGTGGTAGATATCTAGTCTCTTTATGGCTCTAATCTGATAGTGGTACTGGGGGTTGTAGATAGTCTCTTTATGGCTCTAATCTGATAGTGGTACTGGGGTGGTAGATATCTAGTCTCTTTATGGCTCTAATCTGATAGTGGTACTGGGTGGGTGGTAGATATCTAGTCTCTTTATGGCTCTAATCTGATAGTGGTACTGGGTGGTAGATATCTAGTCTTTATGGCTCTAATCTGATAGTGGTACTGGGGTGGTAGATATCTAGTCTCTTTATGGCTCTAATCTGATAGTGGTACTGGGTGGTAGATATCTAGTCTCTTTATGGCTCTAATCTGATAGTGGTACTGGGGTGGTAGATATCTAGTCTCTTTATGGCTCTCATCTGATAGTGGTACTGGGTGTAGATTGGTATTAGCTTTAGGTGGGTTGTGAGATATCTAGTCTCTTTATGGCTCTAATCTGATAGTGGTACTGGGTGGTGTAGATATCTAGTCTCTTTATGGCTCTAATCTGATAGTGGTACTGGGGTGGTAGATATCTAGTCTCTTTATGGCTCTAATCTGATAGTGGTACGGGGTGGTAGATATCTAGTCTCTTTATGGCTCTAATATGATAGTGGTACTGGGTGGTAGATATCTAGTCTATTATGGCTCTAATCTGATAGTGGTACTGGTGTGTAGATATCTAGTCTCTTTATGGCTCTAATTGATAGTGGTACTGGCTGTAGATATCTAGTCTCTTTATGGCTCTAATCTGATAGTGGTACTGGGGTGGTAGATATCTAGTCTCTTTATGGCTCTAATCTGATAGTGGTACTGGGGTGGTAGATATCTAGTCTCTTTATGGCTCTAATCTGATAGTGGTACTGGGTGGTAGATATCTAGTCTCTTTATGGCTCTAATCTGATAGTGGTACTGGGGTGGTAGATATCTAGTCTCTTATGGCTCTAATCTGATAGTGGTACTGGGTGGTAGATATCTAGTCTCTTTATGGCTCTAATCTGATAGTGGTACGGGTGGTAGATATCTAGTCTCTTTATGGCTCTAATCTGATAGTGGTACTGGGTTGGTAGATATCTAGTCTCTTAGGCTCTAATCTGATAGTGGTACTGGGGGGTGGTAGATATCTAGTCTCTTTATGGGCTAATCTGATAGTGGTACTGGGTGGTGGTAGATATCTAGTCTCTTTATGGCTCTAATCTGATAGTGGTACGGGGTGGTAGATATCTAGTGTCTTTATGGCTCTAATCTGATAGTGGTACTGGGGTGGTATCTATCCTCTTTATGGCTCTAATCTGATAGTGGTACGGGGTGGTAGATATCTAGTCTCTTTATGGCTCTAATCTGATAGTGGTACTGGGTGGTAGATATCTAGTCTCTTATGGCTCTAATCTGATAGTGGTACTGGGTGGTAGATATCTAGTCTCTTTATGGCTCTAATCTGATAGTGGTACTGGGGTGGTAGATATCTAGTCTCTATGGCTCTAATCTGATAGTGGTACTGGGTGTAGTGATATTAGTCTCTTTATGGCTCTAATCTGATAGTGGTACTGGGTGGGTGTAGATATCTAGTCTCTTTATGGCTCTAATCTGATAGTGGTACTGGGTGGTAGATATCTAGTCTCTTTATGGCTCTAATCTGATAGTGGTACTGGGTGGTAGATATCTAGTCTCTTTATGGCTCTAATTGATAGTGGTACTGGGTAGTATATATCTAGTCTGGTAGATATAATCTGATAGTGGTACTGGTGGTAGATATCTCTAGGTATGGCTATCGAGTGTCTGGTAGGGGTGGTAGATATCTAGGCTCTTTGTGGTACTGGCTAATCTGATAGTGGTACTGGGGTGTAGATATCTAGTCTTTTTAATGGTCTAATCTGATAGTATGGAGCTGTGGATATCTAGTCTCTTTATGGCTCTAATCTGATAGGGTGGTGGTGGAGGGTAGATATATAGCTTTATGGCTTATAATCTATGTATGGGTGGTATATATATATCTAGGCTTTATGGCTCTAATCTGATAGTGGTACTGGGGTGGTAGATATCTAGTCTCTTTATGGCTCTAATATGATAGTGGTACTGGGTGGTAGATATCTAGTCTCTTTTGGCTCTAATCTGATAGTGGTACTGGGTGGTAGATATCTAGTCTCTTTATGGCTCTAATCTGATAGTGGTACTGGGTGGTAGATATCTAGTCTCTTTATGGCTCTAATCTGATAGTGGTACTGGTGGTAGATATCTAGTCTCTTTATGGCTCTAATTGATAGTGGTACTGGGTGGTAGATATCTAGTCTCTTTATGGCTCTAATCTGATAGTGGTACTGGGTGGTAGATATCTAGTCTCTTTATGGCTCTAATCTGATAGTGGTACTGGGTGGGTAGATATCTAGTCTCTTTATGGCTCTAATCTGATAGTGGTACTGGGTGGTAGATATCTAGTCTCTTATGGCTCTAATCTGATAGTGGTACTGGGGGTGGTAGATATATCTCTTTATGGCTCTAATCTGATAGTGGTACTGGGGTGGTAGTATCTAGTCTCTTTATGGCTCTAATCTGATAGTGGTACTGGGTGGTAGATATCTAGTCTCTTTATGGCTCTAATCTGATAGTGGTACTGGGTGGTAGATATCTAGTCTCTTTATGGCTCTAATCTGATAGTGGTACTGGGGTGTAGATATCTAGTCTCTTTATGGCTCTAATCTGATAGTGGTACGGGGTGGTAGATATCTAGTCTCTTTATGGCTCTAATCTGATAGTGGTACTGGGTGGAGATATCTAGTCTCTTTATGGCTCTAATCTGATAGTGGTACTGGGGTGGTAGATATCTAGTCTCTTATGGCTCTAATCTGATAGTGGTACTGGGTGGTAGATATCTAGTCTCTTTATGGCTCTAATCTGATAGTGGTACTGGGGTGGTAGATATCTAGTCTCTTTATGGCTCTAATCTGATAGTGGTACTGGGGTGTAGATATCTAGTCTTTTATGGCTCTAATCTGATAGTGGTACTGGGGTGGTAGATATCTAGTCTCTTTATGGCTCTAATCTGATAGTGGTACTGGGGGGGTGTAGATTCTAGATCCTTTATGGCTCTAATCTGATAGTGGTACTGGGGTGGTAGATATCTAGTCTCTTTATGGCTCTAATCTGATAGTGGTACTGGGTGGTAGATCTAGTCTCTTTATGGCTCTAATCTGATAGTGGTACTGGGTGGTAGTATCTAGTCTCTTATGGCTCTAATCTGATAGTGGTACTGGGGGGTGGATGGCGATGATTCTGGTCTCTAAGGATTAATAGGTCTGAGCTAGTGGTACTGGGTGGTAGATATCTAGTCTCTTTATGCTCTAATGATAGTGGTACTGGGTGGTAGATATCTAGTCTCTTTATGGCTCTAATCTGATAGTGGTACTGGGTGGTAGATATCTAGTTCTTTATGGCTCTAATGATAGTGGTACTGGGTGGTAGATATCTAGTCTCTTTATGGCTCAATCTGATAGTGGTACTGGGTGGGTAGATATCTAGTCTCTTTATGGCTCTAATCTGATAGTGGTACTGGGTGGTAGATATCTAGTCTCTTTATGGCTCTAATAGATAGTGGTACGGGGTGTAGATATCTAGTCTCTTTATGGCTCTAATCTGATAGTGGTACTGGGTGGTAGATATCTAGTCTCTTTATGGCTCTAATCTGATAGTGGGTACTGGGTGGTAGATATCTAGTCTCTTATGGTCTCTATGATATGAGTGGTACTGGAGGGGGTGGTAGATATCTAGTCTTTATGGCTCTAATCTGATAGTGGTACTGGGTGGGTGGTAGATCTAGTCTCTTTATGGCTCTAATCTGATAGTGGTACTGGGTGGTAGATATCTAGTCTCTTTATGGCTCTAATCTGATAGTGGTACTGGGGTGGTTAGATATCTATCTCTTTATGGCTCTAATCTGATAGTGGTACTGGGGTGGTAGATATCTAGTCTCTTTATGGCTCAATCTGATTGAGTAGGGGTACTGGTGGTAGATATCTAGTCTCTTTATGGCTCTCTATCTGATAGTGGTACTGGGTGGTAGATATCTAGTCTCTTTATGGCTCTAATCTGATAGTGGTACTGGGGGTGGTAGATATCTAGTCTTTATTGGCTCTAATCTGATAGTGGTACTGGGGTGTAGATATCTAGTCTCTTATGGCTCTAATCTGATAGTGGTACTGGGTGGTAGATATCTAGTCTCTTATGGCTCTAATTGATAGTGGTACTGGGTGGTAGATATCTAGTCTCTTTATGGCTCTAATCTGATAGTGGTACTGGGGTGGTAGATATCTAGTCTCTTTATGGCTCTAATCTGATAGTGGTACTGGGGTGGTAGATATCTAGTCTCTTTATGGCTCTAATCTGATAGTGGTACTGGGTGTAGATATCTAGTCTCTTTATGGCTCTAATCTGATAGTGGTACTGGTGGTAGATATCTAGTCTCTTTATGGCTCTAATCTGATAGTGGTACTGGGTGGTAGATATCTAGTCTCTTTATGGCTCTAATTGATAGTGGTACTGGGTGGTAATATCTAGTCTCTTTATGGCTCTAATATGATAGTGGTACGGTGGAGTGGTAGATATCTAGTCTCTTTATGGCTCTAATCTGATAGTGGTACTGGGTTGGTAGATATCTAGTCTCTTTATGGCTCTAATCTGATAGTGGTACTGGGTGGTAGATATCTAGTCTCTTTATGGCTAAATCTGATAGTGGTACTGGGGGTGGTAGATATCTAGTCTCTTTATGGCTCTAATCTGATAGTGGTACTGGGTGGTAGATATCTAGTCTCTTTATGGCTCTAATCTGATAGTGGTACTGGGTGGTAGATTTCTGTCTCCCGTCAGGTGGTCCACCTTCCCTGTGGCCGACATGGTTGCTGTGTGGACAGTGGAGAGGACATGGATGTCTCGTTTGTCAGGCCACTTTACTGCCAGTTGTTGACATTTTCTTACTTTGTATAACGGGTCATTTAGGATGGCAGTAGCATTGTTGATGAAATGCAGTCATCGCAGCAGAACTAGGAAGCAGTCTTGGGGAAAGAGGGTGGCAAATAAGGGAGTTGCAAACCTAGGATCTGTGCTCCAGTATTCTCTTCGGGAGTTCTTCTTTACTATACCCATGAGAAGGACTGTCACCAGGAAGCTATACATTGCACTAATTGTGGTTGTCCCCCCCACTCCTGTCTCTCTCTTCTGCTGTAGCTCCAAGGGATAGCAATTGGTCTCTGCTATTTCTCCCACCAGCTCCTCTGTCAGAAACAACTTGAAGCACTCTGCCTCAGATGGAAATGGCAAGGGGCGTTGCACTCCAGACTGGGACTCATCAAAGCAAACAGCAGGGCCAGGAGGGGTGAAATGGCTGGCAGCCTTCCAGCTACCACAGAACTCCTGTACTTCATCCACTGTCTGCCTCCATCACCACCAGCATCTTCAAAGGGAACTGGGACTTTGTCAGTGGCCAAAGGGTCCTCAGATTCAGGGTCCTCAATGGCTGGGGGGGCCACTCCTCACTGTCAGAATCTGATTCCTGACTTTCACACTCATTGTCAGAACTATAGAGTAGACTATAGAGTATATAATAGAGTAGACTATAGAATAGACTATAGAGTAGACTATAGAGTAGACAATATAGTAGATAATAGAGTAGACTATAGAATATATAATAGAGTAGACTATAGAGTAGACTATAGAGTAGATCATAGAGTAGACTATAGAGTAGATAGAGTAGACTATAGAGTAGATAATAGAGTAGACTATAGAGTAGATAATAGAGTAGACTAGAGTAGATAATAGAGTAGACTAGAGTAGATAAGAGTCGATAATAGAGTAGACTATAAAGTAGACTGTAGAGTAGACTATAGAGTAGACTATAGAATATATAATAGAGTAGACTATAGAGTAGACTGTAGAGTAGACTATAGAGTAGACTATAGAGTAGACTAGAGTAGACAATAGAGTAGATAATAGAGTAGATAATAGAGTAGACTATAGAGTAGACTGTAGAGTAGACTGTAGAGTAGACTGTAGAGTAGACTATAGAGTAGACAATAGAGTAGACAATAGAGTAGACAATAGAGTAGACAATAGCTGGCGTACCTCCTGACATTTCTATTCCGTCTCGTCTGTAATTTCTACTCCTATCATGGGATTAGCAGGCTGGATTGTCATATTCCCTCTCCAAATCCCATTTTTTTTCTTCTTCATTTTGACTTCTGCACTGTGCATGACTTTTAGACATCGGAGACAATTGTGTCTGTTATATCATCCCAGAGACTAGGCACAACACTTTGTTCAGTTTGGTAAACTGCTGATGGCCACTGCATTTCATGGAACACACACGGAGACTATTTGCTTGAAAACCGGATAGATGGAGATCCTGCATTCTTGTTGACGTCATAAAAACAGTGTGCATCTCTTTTTCCCCACACACACACACACACACACACACACACACACACACACACACACACACACACACACACACACACACACACACACACACACACACACACACACACACACACACACACTACAGGGACCCAGTAGAGGCCCCCAGCCAGTAGCCAATGATTATGAGCGTTGTTAAATAACTGATGAGATCGATAAGGGACATAATAAACAAGTCTGTCTGGCCAGGGGATAATGGACAGAATTATTAACTGGCCCTGGCATGAGTGTGTGTGTGGATATTTGTGTATGTGTTTCTGTCTCTGTGTGTGTGTGTTTCAGTCTGTGTTTGTACGGCTGTGTGTGTGTGTGAGTGTGTGAGTTTCTGTCTGTGAGTGTGTGTGTGGCTGTGTGTGAGTTTCTCTGTGTGTGTGTGTGAGAGTGTGTGTAAGTGTTTATGCACATTTGCTTCTGAAAGTATTCACCCCCTTGGAATGTTTCTATATTTTTGCCTTAACCCCTGGAATTAAAATAGATTTTGGGGGGGTTTGTATCATTTGATTTACAACATGCCTACCACTATGAAGATGCAAAATATTTTTTATTGTGAAACAAACAAGAAATGACAAAAAAAACAGAAAACTTGAGCTGCATAACTATTCACCCCCACAGAGTCATTACTTTGTAGAGCCGCCTTTTGCAGCAATTACAACTGCAAGTCTCTTGGGGTATGTCTCTATAAGCTTGGCACATCTAGCCACTGAAATAATTGCTCATTCTTTATTAATTAAGGCAAAACTGCTCCAGCTCCTTCAAGTTGGATGGGTTCCGCTGGTATACAGCAATCTTTAAGTCATGCCAAAACTTCTCAATTCGATTGATGTCTGGGATTTGACTAGGCAATTCCAAGACATTTAAATGTTTCCCCTTAAACCACTCAAGTGTTTATTTAGTAGTATGCTTAGGGTCATTGTCCTGCTGGAAGGAGAACCTCCGTCCCAGTCTCAAATCTCTGGAAGACTGAAACAGGTTTCCCTCAAGAATTTCCCTGTATTTAGCGCCATCCTTCAATTCTGACCAGTTTCCCAGTCCCTGCCGATGACAATCAAACCCACATCATGATACTGCCACCACCATGCTTCACTGTGGGGATAGGGTTCTCGGCGTGATGAGAGGTGTTGGGTTTGTGCCAGACAGCATTTTCCTTGATGGCCAAAAAGCTCAATTTTAGTCTCATCTGACCAGAGTACCTTCTTCCATATTTTTGGGAAGTGTCCCACATGCCTTTTGGCGAACACCAAACGTTTTTGCTCATTTTTTCTTTAAGCAATGGCTTTTTTCTGGCCACCCTTCCGTAAAGCCCAGCTCTGTGGAGCATATGGCTTAACTTGGTCCTATGGACAGTGTCACGCCCTGGCCTTAGTTATCTTTGTTTTCTTTATTATTTTGGTTAGGTCAGGGTGTGACATGGGGGATTTTTTCTAGTTTTCTAGTCTAGGTGTTTATGGAAGTCTATGGTTGCATAGATTGGTTCTCAATTAGAGGCGGGTGTTTATCGTTGTCTCTGATTGGGAACCATATTTAGGCAGCCATGTTCTTTGGGTATTTTGTGGGTGATTGTCTTCTGTCTTTGTGTCATTGCACCAGATAGGACTGTTTCGGTTTTCACTTTTGTTGTTTTGTATTTTGTAGTGTTCTCGTTAATCGTCAATATTAAAGATGTTGAACACTAACGACGTTGCATTTTGGTCCTCTTCTCCTTCAACGGAAGAAAACCGTTACAGACAGATAATACAATCTCCGGTGTGGAGCTATGCAGCTCCTTCAGGGTTATCTTTGGTCTCTTTGTTTCCTCTCTGATTAATGCCCTCCATGCCTGGTCCTTGAGTGTTGGTGGGCCAGACATAGCATTTTCCTTGTTGGCCAAAAAGCTCAATTTTTGTTTTATCTTGCCAGAGTACCTTCTTCCATATGTTTGGGGAGTCTCCCACATGCCGTTTGGCGAACACCAAACATGTTTGCTTTTATTTTTCTGACCACTCTTCCATAAAGCCCAGCTCTGTGGAGTGTACAGCTTAAAGTGGACCTATGGACAGATACTCCAATCTCCGCTGTGGAGCTTTGCAGCACCTTCAGGGTTATCTTTGGTCTCTTTGTTGCCTCTCTGATTAATGCCCTCCTTGCCTGGTCCGTGAGTTTTGGTGGTCAACCCTCTCTTGACAGGTTTGTTGTGGTGCCATATTCTTTCCATTTTTTTTATGTTTCATTTAATCGTGCTCCGTGGGATGTTCAAAGTTTGATATTTTTTTATAACCCAACCCTGATCTGTACATCTCCACAACTTTGTCCCTGACTTGTTTGGAGAGCTCCTTGGTCTTCATGGTGCCGCTTGCTTGGTGGTGCCCCTTGCTTAGTGGTGTTACAGACTTTGGGGCCTTTCAGAACAGGTTTATATATCCTGAGATCATGTGACACTTAGATTACACACAGGTGGACTTTTTCTTTTCTTTCTTTCTTACTATTTATGTGACTTTTGAAGGCATTTGGTTGCACCAGATCTTGTTTAGGGGCTTAACAACTTCTTACGGCTGAAATCCCGTTAACGGGATCGATTTGACAATAGCCATTGAAAGTGCAGGGCGTCAAATTCAAACAACAGAAATGTCATAATTAAAATTCCTCAAACATACTGGTATTATACACCATTTTAAAGAAACTTGTTGTTAATCCCACCACAGTGTCCGATTTCAAAAAGGCTTTACCACGAAAGCATATGTTAGGTCAGTGCCTAGTCACAAAAACACAGCCATTTTTTCCAGCCAAAGAGAGTCACAAAAAGCAGAAATAGAGAGACAATTAATCACTAAGCTTTGATGATCTGAATCGGATGGCACTGATAGGACTTCATATTACAGAATACATGTATGTTTTGTTCGATAAAGTTCATATTTATATCCCAAAATATGTTTACATTGCCGCGTTATGTTCAGTAATGTTTTGCTTACAAAACATCCAGTGATTTTGCAGAGAGCCACATCAATTTACAGAAATACTCGTTATGCATGGAATTAAAGATATACTTCTCCTATATACATATTATTAGTAGATTTAGATAGAAAACACTCTGAAGTTTCTAAAACTGTTTGAATCATGTCTGAGTATGACAAAACTTATGTAGCAGGCAAAACCCGGAGGACTAACCGTTCAGATTTTTAATTTTTTTTGTCTCTGTCTGTTCACTGGGTACTCATTGGCAAATTATATTTCTCAGGAACCTGTTTTCAGTTCCTACCGCTTCCACTGGATGTCACCAGTCTTTGGAATTTGGTTGAGGTTATTCATTTGTGCAATGAAGAAGTAGTCCATCTTGGAAATGGGTATCACTGTTGAGAGTTGCCCAAGATGTGAAAAGTAGCATGGTTTGTTATCTTCCTGTATTGAACACAGATCAACCCGTCTACAATTTGATACATTATTAACGTTTAAAATACCTAAAGTTGTATTACAAAAGTAGTTTGAAATATTTTGGCAAAGTTTATAGGCAACTTTTGAAATATTTTGTAGTGACTTTGCGTTTTTTGGAAGCAGTTTTTTTCTGGATCAAACCTATCAAATAAATGGACATTTGGATATATATGGACGGAATTAATCGAACAAAAGGACCAATTGTGATGTTTATGGGGACATATTGGAGTGCCAACAAAAGAAGCTTGTCAAAGGTAATGCATGTTTAATATTTTATTTCTGCGTTTTGTGTAGCGCCTGCAGGGTTGTATACTATTGGGCTATCATCAGATAATAGCTTCTTATGCTTTCGCCGAAAAGCCTTTTTAAAATCTGACATGTTGGCTGGATTCACAACGAGTGTAGCTTTAATTGAGTATCTTCCATGTGTGATTTAATGAAAGTTAGATTTTTATATCATTTTTAAAAATTTGCCGCACTGCATTTTCCCTGTTTTTTGCCCAAGTGGGACGCAACCGTCCCCTATACCATAACAAGTTAATGCAACCGCTGTGTCAGATTTCAAAAAAGCTTTACAGCGAAAGCACACCATGGAACAATCTGAGTACAGCGCTCAGAGACCAAAACAAGCCATACAGATACCCGCCATGTTGTGGAGTCAACGGAAGTCAGAAATAGCATTAATAATATTCACTTACCTTTGATGATCTTCATCGCAAAGCACTCCCAGGAATCCCAGTTTCACAATAAAAACTTGTTTTGTTCGATAAAGTCCATAATTTATGTCCAAATACCTCCTTTTTGTTCACGCGTTTAGTTCACAAATCCAAATTCACAAGGCGCAGGCACTTAGTTCAGACAACAGTTCCATTACAGTTCGTAGAAACATGTCAAACGATGTATAGAATCAATCTTTAGGATGTTTTTATCATAAATCTTCAGAAATATTCCAACCGGACAATTCCTTTGTCTTTAGAAATGAAAAAGAACGCAGCTCGCTCTCACGGCCATTTGCCTGACTCATGGCATTCTGCCAGACCTCTTAGTCAAACAGCTCTTATTCGCACCCTCTTCATGGTAGCAGCCATGTTGACATCTAGTGGAAGCCATAGGAAGTGCAATCGGACCAAATTTTACACTGTATATTGGATAGGCAGAGACCTCAGATTTCCCACTTCCTGGTTGGATTTTTTCTCAGGTTTTTTCCTGCCATATGAGTTCTGTTATACTCAAAGACATCATTCAAACAGTTTTAGAAACTTCAAAGTGTTTCCTATCCAAATCTACTAATTATATGCATATCTTAGCTTCTGCGCTTCTGAGTAGCAGGCAGTTTACTCTTGGCACCTTATTCATCCAAGCTACTCAATACTGCCCAATACTCAATACTGCCCCCCAGCCATAAGAAGTTAATAGCAAAGGGGGTGAGTACATATGCACGCACCACTTTTCCAAATATTCTTTGTTTCATTTTATTAAACAAGTAATTTTTTTATATTTTACTTCACCAATTTGGACTATAGTATGTATGTCCATTACAGGAAATCCAAATAAAAATATTTAAATTACAGTAACAATACAGGAAAAATGCCATGGGGGAGGAATACTTTTGCAAGGCACTGTATATGTCGTGTGTTTCTGTGTGTATGTATGTGTATTTGTGTGTGTATATATGTGTATGTATGTGTAGTTGTGTGTGTATGTCTGTGTATATATGTATGTGTGTGTATGTATGTAGCACTTACCGACTGGTAAAACGCTTCAGGAGGGTGGTCACGTGTGCTAGCAAGGCTTCGGTGTGAGTCGAATCGAGAGGAAGTGGTACTCGCTAAGCAAGCAGCATGATTCCATCGCATGTGCATATGGTAGAGTATGATATATTTAGAGGAACTCAGACTCTCTCTTCTCCCTCCTTTTTAGGTCTAGTCCCTGGGGGACCTGAAGCAGGTCTAGTCCCAGGACCTGAAGCAAGGATATGCATATTCTTGGTACCATTTGAAAGGAAACACTTTGAAGTTTGTGGAAATGTAAATGTCGGAGAATTTAACACAATAGATCTGGTAGAAGAAAAAAATAAAACTAATAAAAAAAAAACATTTTGAAATGAAAGAGAAAGGTCCCAGTTCTGGCCATCACTCTGGTTGTAATTCTGATGGTGTTCACAAGATGTCAGCAGTGTATGTGCAAAGTTTGAGACGGATAACTTGAAGTATCAGCGAGCTACTGGACATTTAGTGTAAAGTCACCCAGGTACATTTGGGCAAATCGTGAGAGACATTTGCATTCATATTAAATTTTTCTGCAAGAATATCGTATACTTGGACTTTGATTTAGCTTTTCCAGTATTCATAGCCATATTATAAATTCAACATTTGCAAAACAACCAGTTTTCATAACTTCATAACTCTCTTAACATTTTTGTCCAAATGGAAAAGACATGCTGTCGCAAAAGGTTAGCACCTTGTCACGTTCTGACCGTTATTTTCCTGTGTTTGGTATTTAGTTAGTATGGTCAGGGCGTGAGTTGGGTGGGCAGTCTACGTTTGTTTTTCTATGATTTGGGTATTTCTATGTTTCGGCCTAGTATGGTTCTCAATCAGAGGCAGGTGTCATTAGTTGTCTCTGATTGAGAATCATACTTAGGTAGCCTGGGTTGCACTGTTTGTTTGTGGGTGATTGTCTATGTTGATGGCTTGTTTCAGCGCAGCTCACATTAGCGTCACGGTTGTTATTTTGTTTACTACTTTGGTATAGTGTTTCACTGTTCAGTTCTTTCTTTATTAAACATTCAACATGAACACATATCACGCTGCATATTGGTCCTCCGATCCTTCTCGCCTCTCCTCTTCAGATGAAGAGGAGGACGACCGTGACACACCTACATTTTGGGACAAACACAGGGTTTCCAGATACTCCCATAAACCCCAGCTCATTGGCTATTTAGCTAGCTTTGTTTGACCCTGATTGGTGCTTATTTGACAAAGATGGGCGGTCTTCACTTGAACGACTCTGTGTCATCTGCGTGCCATGAAGGCGTCGCTCTCTGACCAAAGATGGATAAATGGCGCCGGAAGAGATGACTGCCGATTTACGGTCTCCTAACCAATTGTGCCATTATGTGTTTTTTTTCGTGATATTTGTAAATTATTTTGTACATAATGTTTCTGCAACCTTATCTTATGTAAGAAAAGAGCTTCTGGATATCAAGACAGCGATCACTCAGTTCGGATTAGACAAAGATTTCTTCAACAACAACAACAAGCACGACTCAAACAGTATTCTCCAAACACCCAACAGGGCAGACATCCCAATTATTCGCAAAAGGAAGCGACGCAGAGGACGAAGAGCCGGATGCCTCGTCCGGACCCGCAGAGGACGAAGAGCCGGATGCCTCGTCCGGACCCGCAGAGGACAAAGAGCCGGATGCCTCGTCCGGACCCGCAGAGGACGAAGAGCCGGATGCCTAGTCCGGACCCGCAGAAGGCAACTAGGAAAGCTGTCGTTACCATCAATATTACTCGCCAACATGCAATCATTGGACAATAAACTAGACGAGGTAGGATCACAAATATCCTACCAACGGGACATCAAAACTGTAATATCCTATGCTTCATGGAATCGTGGCTGAATGACGACATCGATATTCAGTTAGCGGGATACACGCTGCACCGGCAGGATAGAACAGCACACTCCTGTAAGACGGGGGGCGGCGGTCTGTGCACAAAATCTAAGGTCTCTAGATTTTGCTCGCCTGAAGTAGAGTATATTGTGATAAACTGCAGGCCACACTACTTGCCTAGAGAGTTCTCAGCTATACTTTTCGTGGCTGTATATTTACCACTGCAGACAGATGCTGGCACTAAGACCGCACTCAGTCAGCTGTATAAGGAAATAAGCAAACAGGAAACCACTTACCCAGAGGCGGCGATCCTAGTTGCCGGAGACTTTAATGCAGGGAAACTTAAATCAGTTCTACCAAATCTCTATCAACATGTTAAATGTGCTGTAGTGGAGCAGGTTGAGAGCTTAAAATGTATTGGTGTCCACATCAACAACAAACTAGATTGGTCCAAACACACCAAGACAGTCGTGAAGAGGGCACGACAAAGCCTATTCCCCCTCAGGAAACTAAAAAGATTTGGCATGGGTCCTGAGATCCTCAAAAGGTTCTACAGCTGCAACATCGAGAGCATCCTGACCGGTTGAATCACTGCCTGGTATGGCAATTGCTCGGCCTCCGACGGCAAGGCACTTCAGAGAGTAGTGCGTACGGCCCAGTACATCACTGGGGCAAAACTGCCTGCCATCCAGGACCTCTACACCAGGCGGTGTCAGAGGAAGACCCTAAAAATGGTCAAAGAACCCAGCCAACCCAGTCATAGACTGTTCTCTCTACTACCGCATGGCAAGCGGTACCGGGGTGCCAAGTCTAGGACAAAAAGGTTTCTCAACAGTTTTTACCCCGAAGCCATAAGACTCCTGAACAGTTAACCAAATGGTTACCCGCACTATTTGCATTGTGTGCCACCCCCCAACCCTCTCTTTTACACTGCTGCTACTTTATGTTTATCTTATATGCATAGTCATTTTAACTATACATTCATGTACATATGTACTACCTCAATTGGGCCGACCGACCAGTGCTCCCATACATTGGCTAACCGGGCTATCTGCATAGTGGCCCACCACCCGCCAACCCCTCTTTTTACACTTCTGCTACTCTCTGTTCATCATATATGCATAGTCACATAAACAATACCTGCATGTACGTACTACCTCAATAAGCCTGACTAACCTGTGTCTGTATGTAGCCTATCTACTCTATTCAAATGTATTTTTACTGTTGTTTTATTCTTTACTTACCTACACACACACACACACACCTTTTTTCCCCGCACCATTGGTTAGAGCCTGTAAGTAAGCATTTCACTGAAAGGTCTACACCTGTTGTATTCGGCGCACGAGACAAATAAAAATGTATTTGATTTGGTGTCGTATAGGATATACTATACCCCTAATGACATAGTGAAGTCTTGTTACATTCTAGGATCTCTGAGGAATACATACGAATGTGATTTGACTTGTTGAAACAACGTTTAGGGTTAGATTTTCACAGATTCCTTTTTTGCAAATTGAAGGGAAATACAAAATTTATCATGCATGCTATATGGACATTTTATGATATGAAAAATGATTTTATCTAACAAGTCGACACTTCATGTTATCTCTGGGACCCTTTGGATGATAAATCAGATCAAGATTTCAGAATGTAAGTACACATTTCACCTTCACAGGTGAATTTATCCAACCTGTCGCGGTGAAAAAAAAGTGTTTTGTAGTTAGGAGCTCTCCTCAAACAATAGCATGGCATTTTTTTCACAGTAATAGCTACTGTAAATTGGAAAGTGCAGTTATATTAACAAGAATTTAAGCTTTCAGACAATGTACGATACACATATGTAGCAAAAACTTTTTGCTTCCTTAATATCTGCGATGGTGACACAAATCGCTGCATGATTTAGAACTATCCCGTTGATGGGATGCCGATCCATAAGAAGTTTCTATGGGTATTGCCTACACCCACTTGGTAAAGTGATTGGTCGCCGTCAGACACCAGCTGTTGCCATTCCTTGGATTTCGTGAAGAGTCTGATCCACCATTAACATTTAAAGTGTTAGAGAGAAGATGACTCTATTCTTACCCGTATCTGTGTCATACAGTATGCACATGTTCATATTTGTAAGGATACTGACACACACACACACACACACACACACACACACACACACACACACACACACACACACACACTTTAATGTTGAACTCTGCTGCAGTCAAATAAAGCAACCAGTACAAAACGACTTATCAAGGCAACATTTTAATTGGACGATCAGTTGCCATGGTGAAAACTTTGATTGGCTTCAACTCCGGCGCCACAGTTTTCACCCACTCAAACTTCTGTCAGGCTAGACAGGATGCTGACCTTTAAACAAAAAGTGACAAATTGAAACATTGTGTGCTCTCTGATATGACATGAATTGAAATCATAACGATTTCAGATAAAATAGAATGTGATTGATTAACAAAAGGTTATTTCAATTGCCCAGCTCTCCACCTCCTTGACAATTCCCTGTTGGAAGAAGCGTAGGTTGATTTTGGCAATCATGCGCTTCACTCCGAAATGGCCAGCATGCATCTCGGTCAGCACGGCCTCCTTCTCCTCCTTAGTGAAAATCACCCTCCTGTGTGGCTGGCCATCCTTCCCCTGTAGGTACATCTGATTGCTTAACAAGTTAGAAGAGGCAAGTTGTTGAAATACTCAAGTCTAAGTACATTTGCACTGCTGTCTTTATCTCTCTCTCACTTTCTTCCCTTCTCTCTCTCTCTCACTTTCTTCCTTCTCTCTCTCTCTCTCTCTCTCTCACTTTCTTCCCTTCTCTCTCTCTCTCTCTCTCTCTCTCTCTCTCTCACTTTCTTCCCTTCCCTTCTCTCTCTCTCTCTCTCTCTCTCTCTCTCACTTTCTTCCCTTCTCTCTCTCTCTCTCTCTCTCTCTCTCACTTCTTCCCTTCTCTCTCTCTCTTTCTCTCTCTCTCTTTCTTCCCTTCTCTCTCTCTCTCTTTCTTCCCTCTCTCTCTCTCTCTTTCTTCCCTTCTCTCTCTCTCTCTCTCTCTTTCTTCCCTTCTCTCTCTCTCTCTCTCTCTCTCTCTCTCTTCCCTTCTCTCTCTCTCTCTCTCTCTCTCCTCTCTCTTTCTTCCCTTCTCTCTCTCTCTCACTTTCTTCCCTTCTCTCTCTCTCTCACTTTCTTCCCTTCTCTCTCTCTCTCTCACTTTCTTCCCTTCTCTCTCTCTCTCTCTCTCTCACTTTCTTCCCTTCTCTCTCTCTCTCTCTCTCTCTCTCTCTCTCACTTTCTTCCCTTCTCTCTCTCACTTTCTTCCCTTCTCTCTCTCTCTCTCTCTTCTTTTCTTCCCTTCTCTCTCTCTCTCTCTCTCTCTCTCTCTCTCTCTTTCCTTCTCTCTCTCTCTCTCTCTCTCTCTCTCTCTCTCTCTCTCTCAAAGACACCTAGTTAAAGGGCATCTGGAATTGAGTCAATGGAATGGTATCAATCACATGGAAACCACATTTTATACCATTCTATTGACTCCATTCAAGCCTCTTGTGTTCCATCCTCCCCTCAGCAACCTCCACTGAAGTATATGTACAGGTAGCAACATGTAGATGACCAACTTGCTAGATGGAAAATTGTTGTTGAAAACTGGTTGTTCATAGCTAAATCCATCCAGTAATCTGATAACGTAGAACTGCTTAACGTTACCCTGAAATGTGAATTTCTCTTCGCTTGGTTAGAAAGATAAAATAAAATCTCCTCGAGGGATATGAAATTCAAGCTACATACAAACAGAAAGCTACAATAACAGTTACAGTAGCTAGCCAGCTAACGCTACTTTTTATGTCAGGGGGACACTATTTGGCATGACAGGCCCCCTCAACCAAATCTCGCTTTAGGTCCCCAAAAGGCTCGAGCAGTCTCTTGCGGTACGCCACACTTTACATGATTAACATTAGAGAAGCTACAATTAAAGAAAACCCCCTGCATTCTATTGGATAGATAAAGTAGCTCTGAATCAATAACATCAAAGACAGCACTAAATTCTAACAGTACAACTCCCACAATCTTATTATCAATGTCTTTCAACCAATCATCAGTAATTTGTGTCAGTGCAGTACATGTTGGGTGGCCTTCTCTATAAGCATGCTGGAAGTCTGTTCATTTCTTTACAGAGAAATAGCATCTGGTATAACACAATTTTTCCCCAAAGTTTGCTAATAGTCTGCAGTAAGCCGATTGGTCGGCTGTTAGAACCAGTAAACAGTGCTTTACCATTCTTGGGTAGTGGAAGGACTTCCCTCCGGGTCTGAGGACAAACATTTGTCTTAAAAATATGAAAAAATGGAGTGGCTATAGAGTCAGCTACCATCCTCAATAGCCTTCCATCTAAGTTGGCAATACTAGGTGGAAAAAGTCCCTAAGCATCATGGGATGTTAATTGCTTAATTAACTCAGGAACCACACCTGTGTGGAAGCCTCTGCTTTCAATTTAATTTGTTTCCCTCGTTTACTCAAGTGTTTCCATTATTTTGGCAGTGACCTGTAAAAGTTACACACACACACACATACTACTCCGTGCTGGCAAATTTTATCGCTAACAGACCACAACACCACAACACAATGGCACCCCAGTAGACTGGCTGACAGGTAGGCAGTTAGCATCACTCCTCAGTCACCTCTACACTGTGGTAGCTGACTGCCTGGGCCCTCTGCTTTGAGAAAGTACCATTTAGTCTAGTGTTGTTCTCTTACCGATTCATCTTCCTGTGTGGCACTGATCTGGATGTTATTTTCCTGTCGTGACTCTGTGTGTGAGAAATGTGTGTGTGTGCACATGGGCCTGTGTGGGCCTGTGTGTGTGTGTGTGTGTGTGCACATGGGCCTGTGTGTGTGTGTGTGTGTGTGTGTGTAAGACTTCCCTTCCTCTCCCCAAGGACAAACGGAAGAGTTGTAGTTAATGACCATTAGTGGATACATGTTTCTCTGTTTGCTTTCGGTGTCCTTATTAACTACGTTGTGCTTTTGCTGTGTGTGAACATGCGTGAACGTGCGTGATTGTGCACGTGCACCCCCATATGTGTATGTGATTAATGAAATGCATGGAACTCTAGACAGCTTGAATGGTGTATCAGGTGGTATCATAGGGACTCCATTAGCATGTAGTGTGTACAGCATGGAGGTGCACACAAGGGCCTCGGTCTGCCTGTGTGTGTGTCTTTTTCTTAGGTCTACAAAATATATATAACCCACATCTGAGAGAGAGAGAGGTAGAATACCTGACCACTGTGACTGACCCAAAGTTAAGGAAGGCTTTGACGATGTACAGACTCAGTGAGCATAGCCTTGCTATTGAGAAAGGTCGCCGTAGGCAGACATGGCTCTCGAGAGAAGACAGGCTTATGTGCACACTGCCCAAAAAATGAGGTGGAAACTGAGCTGCACTTCTTAACCTCCTGCCCAATGTATGACCATATTTCCTTCAGATTACACAGATTCACAAAGAATTAGAAAACAAACCCGATTTGATTTACTCCCATACTGGTTGAAATACCACCGTGTGCAGTCACACAATAAACTTTTGTGACAGTTAATACTAGAGGGGTAGTGAGACAACGATGATGATGATGCTCTAGACTTATCTTTCCGCTCTTCAAGATTAGTATTGTTATTTCTCTCTCATTTCAGGTCCCGCCACAACATCTCAAATGGGATGAGGTCTGGACTTTGACTAGGCCATTCCAAAATGTCAAAATGTGTTGCTTTTTAGACATTTTCATGTACACTTGACTGTGTGTTTTGGGTCATTGTCTTCAGATCACAGATGGATGGTCTGACATTCTCCTGTAGAGTTACCTGACACAGGTTGTAATTCATGGTTCCTTCTATTATGACAAGTCGTCCAGGTCCTGATGCAGCAAAACATCCCCAAAACATGGGGCTCCTGAGTGGTGCAGCAGTCTAAGGCACTGCATCTCAGTGCAAGAGGTGTCACTACAGTCCCTGGTTCAAATCCAGGCTGAATCACATCCGGCCATGATTGGGAGTCCCATAGGGCGGCGCACAATTGGCCTGGCGTCGTAAATAATATATTTTTCTTAACTTAAATAAATAAATGAAATCACACCACCACCATGCCTGACCGTTGGTATGAGGTTCTGACTGTGGAATGCAGTGTTGGTTTTCACCAGGTATAATGGGACCCATATCGTCCAAAATGTTAAACTTTTGAATCATCTGTCCATAAAAAATTCTTCCAAGAGTCTTTAGACTCAGCTTGATCTCCTCTGTCGAAGACGCTTGGACCTTCTTTTTAAAAATATTTTCAGTGATATTGTCAACAAAAACGCCCCCATAAAGACAATGACAATGAAAAACAGGTTCAGCCCCTTGTTTGACCGTGAATATGCAGAATTACTCCACCTCAAGAATTTCATTTGGTGAAAAGCTTGGCACACGCATACTCGTTCAGGCAAATGAGAAACAAGTGCACTCTGGAAGGCCAAAGTTAGTTACTTTATTAAGGAGCAGTTCTCTCTCTGTGGGTCTAACCCCAAGAAGTTCTGGGAAACGGTTAAAGACCTGGAGAAGAAACCCTCCTCCACAGCTGACCATGTCCCTTAATAATGTTGATGATGTGGTTCTTACTGTTGGGTTCTGAGAATATGACATATACTTATTCGTGTCACTGAGGGAGAGAGGGTAATGTATAACGTTTACATTATGTCAGGATATGTCACTGAGGGAGAGAGGGTAATGTATAACGTTTACATTATGTCAGGATATGTCACTGAGGGAGAGAGGGTAATGTATAACGTTTACATTATGTCAGGATATGTCACTGAGGGAGAGAGGGTAATGTATAACGTTTACATTATGTCAGGATATGTCACTGAGGGAGAGAGGGTAATGTATAACGTTTACATTATGTCAGGATATGTCACTGAGGGAGAGAGGGTAATGTATAATGTTTACATTATGTCAGGATATGTCACTGAGGGAGAGAGGGTAATGTATAACGTTTACATTATGTCAGGATATGTCACTGAGGGAGAGAGGGTAATGTATAACGTTTACATTATGTCAGGATATGTTATTGTCAGCCATCAGGGATCCTATTGGAGGGATCCTCTGGGAAGAGAAGAGACACTGTCACGTTTTGACCTTAGTTCCTTTTTTTATGTCTCTATTTTAGTTTGGTCAGGGCGTGAGTTGGGTTGGGCATTCTATGTTTTGTTCTGTGTGTTATATTTCTAGGTATTTGGCCTGGTATGGTTCCCAATCAGAGGCAGCTGTCAATCGTTGTCTCTGTTTGAGAACCATACTTAGGCAGCCTGTTTTCCCACTATGGGTTGTGGGTAGTTGTTTTCCGTTTCAGTGTTTGCACAATACGGGACAGTTTCGATTTTCATTTATTCTCTTGTTCTTTTGTATTTAGTGTTCAGTTAATTAAAGGAAATATGAACGCGTACAACGCTACGCTTTGGTCTACTCCTTCTTCCTCAGACGAACATCGTTACAGACACAGTCTGGTACAAATCACCATGACCATGAGTTGGGGAGGAGTGAGCACTTTGTGGTAGAGGTCAGGTTAGATGAAGTGAGGAAGAACAGATATCACTAAGGTTCTGTTGAGCAACAGAGATGCATTGGCTGTTCAGGTGTGTAGGAGCAGACTCAGCATAAGAGAAAGGGTTACATATCAATGCTTGTGTGAATATTTTATATGTTTGTCTAATGCAGCTGTATTGATCGTCTGTGAAGAAAAAACTTGGTCTGAGCTTTCATCGTGTCTGCTGTGTTTTTACTCTGAGAATTAGAACCTAACATTACTGACAAGAAGCACATGGCTGAGCTCTTTAACTTCCTGTTAGCGGGATTTCACAAGCATTTCGCTACACTCGCATTAACATCTGCTAACCATGTGTATGTGACAAATACAATTTGATTTGATTTGATTTGATCATTTTCATCAACACCCGCTGAATTGCAGCGCGCCAAATTCAAATTAAATTACTAAAAAGATTTAATTTTCATGAAATCATATGTCAGATATAGCAAAACACAGCTTTGCTTGTTGTTAATTCACCTGGCGTGTCCGATTTCAATAAAACATCTCTCTCAGTAGACAAAATATTACAAACAGCTAGCAGCCAAGTAGATTGGTCACAAAAGTCAGAAAAGCAATAAATTAAATCTCTTAACTTTGATGATCTTCGGATGTTTGCACACACGAGAATAATATGTTCCTTTTGTTCCATAAAGATTATTTTTATATCCAAAATACCTCAATTTGTTTGGCACGTTAGGTTCAGAAATCCACATGCTCGAGCGGTCACAACATCGCAGAATTCCAAATAGTTTCCATTATGTCCACAGAAACATGTCAAACATTTTTTATAATCAATCCTCAGGTTGTTTTTTAAATATATTATCGATAATATATCAACGGGGACTGTAGCTTTTTCAATAGGAGAGGGAGAGACCATTGCTGCCCCACTCTGTTGGGCAAGCAAAACTCTGCGAACTCCCAGCTATCCACTGATGCGATGTGATCTTTCTTGCTCATTTTTCTAAATAAAAGCCTGAAACTATGTCTAAAGACTGTTCACACCTTGAGGAAGCCATAGGAAAAGGACTCTGGTTGATATCCCTTTAAATGGAGGCAAGACAACCAATGGAACAGAGAGCTTTCAGGAAAGAATCCTTGTTGGATTTTCCTCAGGTTTTCGCCTGAGGAAAATATGACATATTTTGACAGTTTTGGAAACTTTAGAGTGTTTTCTATCCTAATCTGACAATTATATGCATATTCTAGCATCTGGTCCTGAGAAATAGGCAGTTTCAAATGGGTATGTTTTTTAGGCAAAACGAAAATCCTGCCCCCTACACTCAAGAAGTTCATCACCACTTAATTAAGTCAGGACTCCTATTTGACTCAGCCATGCCAGGCCCCCGTCCCTGTAGGAGGCCTTTTGCCTTTTGGTAGGCCGTCATTGTAAATAAGAATTTGTTCTTAACTGACTTGCCTAGTTAAAGAAAGGTTAAATAAAATACAAACAAGATAAGAATGATCATCCAGGTTCTTCCAGCTGCTTTGTGGACTTTTTGGATGACATGGGTCCCATAACTTTGCATAACTTTGTTTATTAAATAAATGAAATAAATATGCAATTGTTGTGTTATTTGTTCAATCAGGTTCCATTTATCTAATATTAGGTTTTGGTTGAAGATCTGATAACATTCTTTGTCAAAAATATACAAAAGTTGAGAAAATTATACAGTGCATTCGGAAAGTATTCAGACCCCTTGACCTTTTCCATATTTTGTTATGTTACAGCCTTATTCTAAATTGAATGAAAAGTTTTTCCCCTCATCAATCTACACACAATACCACATAATGACAAAGTGTAAAAATTTATTTAGAAATTAAGGCACATTTAAAAAATAAAACGAAATACAGAAATATCTATATTGAGTGAATACATGTTCCCCTTTGGCAGCGATTACAGCTGTGAGTCTTTCTGGGTGAGTCTCTAAGAGCTTTACACACCTGGATTGTACAATATTTGCACATTATTATTCAAAATTCTTCAAGCTCTGTCAAGATGGTTGTTGATCATTGCTAGACAGATATAGATAGTCAAGCCGATTTAAATCAAAACTGTAACTAGGCCACTCAGGAACATTCAATGTCATCTTGGTAAGCAACTCCAGTGTATATTTGGCCTTGTGTTTTAGGTTATGTCTTGCTGAAAGGTGAATTCGTCTTCCAATGTATGTTGGAACGCAGACGGAACCAGGTTTTCTTTTAGGATTTTGCCTGTGCTTAGCTCTATTCCATTTATTTTTATCTTAAAAGAAATCTCCCTTACTGATGACAAGCATACCCATAACATGATGCAGCCACCACCATGCTCAGTGATGTTTTGTGTTTGATACATGCTTTGTATTCAGGACATGAAGTTAATTTCTTTGCCAAATTTCTTGGAGGTTTACTTTAGTACCTTATTGCTAACAGGATAAATGTTTTGGAATATTTTTATTCTGTTCAGGCGTCCTTCTTTTCACTCTGTCAATTAGGTTAGTATTGGGCAGTAACTGCAATGTTGTTGACTTAGCCCACGGACGCGAGCCTCTTCCTGGGGTTCCCTGGAAGAGGGTGAAGTGGGTGAAGGGATTTGAAATGGTCTACTTTTTCATCTTTACTTCTGTCCTCCCCTCGCATGCACGCACGCACACACGCACGCACACACACACACACGCACACACGCACACACGCACGCACGCACACACACACATACCCTTCACCCCTTTTCTCTCACAGAGCACTTGACAACGGGAGTGACGACACAGTGAATCAGAGATGGAAATGATTGTTTCTTTTCTTGCTGAATGTTCTGTGTGGTAGTTTCAGTGTGACTCCCCGAGCCCTGGTTCTCTTCTGTGAGACACACACACGGACACACACACACACACAGTGGTAAACACATAGACATGTATTTTGTTTGTGTGTGCATGTGGGAGAGGGACCAAGCAGGAGTTTGTCTCTATGGGTGGTGATGTGACATCTGTGTAGTGATGGGGACATAAACGGTATAATATATATGTACAGTACCAGTCAAAAGTTTGGACACACCTACTCATTCAAGGGATTATTCTTCTTTATTTTTTTTTTATATTTTCATTGTAGAGTAATAGTGAATACATCAAAACTATGAAATAACACATATGGAATCATGTAGTAACCAAAAAAAGTGTTAAACAAATCAAAATATATTTTATATTTGAGATTCTTAAAAGTAGACACCCTTTGCCTTGATGACAGCTTTGCACACTCTTGGCATTCTCTCAACCAGCTTCACGAGGAATGCTTGTTCAAGTCTTGAAGGAGTTCCCACAAATGGCCTGAGCACTTGTTGGCTGCTTTTCCTTCGAGTCTCGTCTCAAATACAATTGGAGGTCTCTCTATCTCTATCCGTCTCTCTCAATTAAATTAAATTCAAGGGGCTTTATTGTTTGTTTGTTTGTTTACATATGTCTCTCTCCATCTCTCTCTTTCTGTCTTTCCCATCCCACCCCTCTCTCTCTCCCTCTCTCTTTCTGTCTTTCCCTTCCCACCCCTCTCTCTCTCCCTCTCTCTTTCTGTCTTTCCCATCCCACCCCTCTCTCTCTCCCTCTCTCTTTCTGTCTTTCCCATCCCACCCCTCTCTCTCTCCCTCTCTCTTTCTGTCTTTCCCATCCCACCCCTCTCTCTCTCCCTCTCTCTTTCTGTATTTCCCATCCCACCCCTCTCTCTCTCTCCCTCTCTCTTTCTGTCTTTCCCATCCCATCCCACCCCTCTCTCTCTCTCTCTTTCTGTATTTCCCATCCCACCCCTCTCTCTCTCCCTCTCTCTTTCTGTCTTTCCCATCCCATCCCACCCCTCTCTCTCTCCCTCTCTCCTCTCTTTTCCAGTCAGACTACAGAGGGATGTTTGTCGGTAGTCTGGTCTGTTGTAATTATAAAGGCTGTTTGGTAACATTCAGCTTTGACACAGGAAGAAAGGGCTTATTAACAAGAAAAAGAGGATGATACTGTTTGGATTAATGATTACACCCTAGATCAGCTAGATGCTAGCAAGAGCGTGTAATGAGGTATTGAATGTGTCAATGTTACCTTGATTACTCCAATTTGTCTCTCTACAAACACTATGTTATAAACATCCATACATAGGCTGGGTTTTAGCATCCTCATGATGGGTACAGGGACAATGTGAGTATTATGTAGTAGCCTAAAGCTATCATTGTTACATTGAACTGGGTGAATGGAATATGAATGACAGTAACCTAAACCCTGTCACTGTTACATTGAACTGGGTGACTGGAATATGAATGACAGTAACCTAAACCTATCACTGTTACATTGAACTGGGTGAATATGAATGACAGTAACCTAAACCTATCACTGTTACATTGAACTGGGTGAATATGAATGACAGTAGCCTAAACCTGTCACTGTTACATTTAACTGAGTGAATGGAATATGAATTACAGTAGCCTAAAGCTATCACTGTTACATTGAACTGGGTGAATGGAATATGAATGACAGTAGCCTAAAGCCATCACTGTTACATTCAGCTAGGTGAATGGAATATGATTGACAGTAGCCTAAAGCTATCACTGTTACATTGAACTGGGTGAATGGAATATGATTGACAGTAGCCTAAAGCTATCACTGTTACATTGAACTGGGTGAATGGAATATGAATGACAGTCATCCAATGTGCTGTAATAGAAATTAAACCATGCCCATGATTTTTAGTTTTTGTTGCCCTCCCCAATCTTAATTCAATGGCTCCGACTGCCACAGGTGTAGTGTTGTCACTTATTCACATTTATTTACATTTGAGAATACAGGAACCTGGTCAAACTATTTATGGAAAATTAATTCTGATAAATTCTAAATAAATTCTATTTAATTACCTCAAGAAAATGCCATGAAAAACGATACAATGACAAACCAAATGAACACGTATAGCAGCCTAGAGATACATTGTGGTTTCTTCCGTCTTCTCTCTGGTAGTGCCGAGAATGATGAACAACTGTAGACTACGGGTGTGTACTGCGGAGGACTGTCGGAGCATAAAATGATCATGAAACTCCACAGACCTCTGCTCTCTCTCCTGCAGTAATGATTTATGTTCACTACTAGGTCGATTTGATAACATGTTTAATCTATTCCAATAAATTCTATCAACTGATTATTCTCTCTGTTTGTTGTTGTAATAGGGTGTATTGTAACCATGTGTTCAAGCTAATCAAATCATGATACAATAATCACTTATGAAACTGTACCCCCTCCCTTTGGTCTCAGACGTCAGGAACCCAATCCCCCACCCTTCCCCTTTAGAAAAGTTGAAATATATTAAAAAATAAAAATCCCAATAAAAAATGTTTAAAAAAAGAGTGCACTGTACAAACAATACAATGAAATGTCTACTCTAAATAAAGCTCTCTTCACAAACACTGTAATAGCTACCGTAAATTGGACAGTGCAGTTAGATCAACAAGAATTTAAGCTTTCTGCCAATATCAGATATGTCTATGTCCTGGGAAATGTTCATGTTACTTACAACCTCACGCTAATCGCATTAGCCTATGTTAGCTCAACCGTGGAAGGGACACTGATCCCAAAGAAGTTTTAAGCTATATGTATTTGTATTTACGTTAACCTATAGCCTACAAATATTGTAGCCATACAATGTAGTTGTAGAGCTATTAGGCTCTACCGCTAATTATTGTTGTTTGTTCCTGAGCTGGATGAATGGCAGAGACGAATCCTGGCGCTGTTCTTTCAGCACCAAACACTTAAAATGACATCTACTCTACGACCTGTTGCCTGTACGCCTAAAAGTCCTACTCGTCACTTATTATTATAACAAATGGAAAATGATCTCTTCTCAATAATTACTTCTCACAATGGTGCTTGT
Organism: Oncorhynchus kisutch; assembly: GCF_002021735.2. Taxonomy (NCBI): domain Eukaryota; kingdom Metazoa; phylum Chordata; class Actinopteri; order Salmoniformes; family Salmonidae; genus Oncorhynchus; species Oncorhynchus kisutch. Next base: position 8,647,267 of record NC_034187.2, read on the forward strand.
TTAGTTTAGATCAAAGCTGAATCAATGTCTCGCAAGATCTCATAACGATTCATTTTGTATTTTACTTAACAGAACCAAATATGATGGCAGAGTAGGCCCATAACATCATAACATCATGACATCATTAACTGTGTTTTTTTTCACTCCCTCACCAAAATAAATAGCACCACGCCACTGAGAAAGAGAGAGGGAGAGGGAGAGAGAGAGAGAGAGAGAGAGAGGCAGAGAGAGTGGGAAGGAGGGAGAGATAGAGAGTGGGAAGGAGGGAGAGATAGAGAGAGAGAGTGGAAAGGAGGGAGAGAGAGAGAGAGTGGGAAGGAAGGAAGAATGCAAGGAGAGAGAGAAAATGTGATGGTGGTTTTTCAGTAGGCCTTTCTGTCTGGAAGCGCCATGACTTTTTACAGTTTCTTAACAAGCGTTAGACACCAGTGGTGAGGATGTGGGAGATGAGGTTAAAGGGTAAAGTACAGTGAGTGAAGGGGAATGGAGGGCCAGAACACATGACTGTCTTCCGTGTGGTGTCAGTGGTGACCATCAGTGCTGACTGTGTCTGTGTAATAATAATAATAATGAGGTTATATTAGGAAGAGTTTGAGAAGCAGTAGATTAGAGTCTTGTCTTAAATACAGTTAGAGGTATCTCTCCCTCTCTCTCTCTCTGTCTCTCTCTGTCTCTCTCTGTCTCTCTCTCTCTCTCTCTCTCTCTAATCTCCCTCTCTGCTCTCTCTCTCTCTCTCTCTCGCTCTCTCTCTCTCTCTCTGCTCTCTCTATTTCTCTCTCTCTCTCTCTCTCTCTCTCTCTCTCTCTCTCTCTGCTCTCTCTATTTTCTCTCTCTCTCTCTCTCTCTCTCTCTCTCTCTCTCTCTCTCTCTCTCTCTCGCTCTCTCTCTCTCTCTCTCTCTCAATCAATTGCATTTGCTTCATAGGCATGACTTTACTATGTACATATTGCCAAAGCTTACTTTTGACATTTACAATATTAACATAATTAATAATAATCAATATTAACATAATTAATAATAATCAATATTAACATAATTAATTAAAATAATAGTAATAAATATTATCAACGGGAACAACAGTAACAACAATAACCAAGTGTCAAAATAACATTGACCAATAAGCATAGAGGTGTGCAGGTTAGTTGGTCTGTCAGACACTGTTCCTCATCTTATGGCAGACCGCAATGTAGTGCGCTGCCAACCCACAGCTCTCTGTGTCTTCCCCCAACAGGACGGGTAGCCTACTCTCATCAGAGAGGTCTTTGAAACCACATTTGGGGAAATGACACTCTCTAATTGTTTCCTATTTTTTTAAACAATTTGTCAGGAAATGCAGCTCCGTCTCAGATTCTGTTGTGCAGTGGTTACACAGCCTTTCCTCTACAGGGAGCCAAGTTTTCCTGTGTCTACCCTTCTGTGTCTACCCTTCTGTGTCTACCCTTCTGTGTCTACCCTTCTCTCTCTGTCACGCTCTCTTTCTCTCTCTCTCTCTCTCTCTCTCTCTCTCTCTCTCTCTCTCCCATACTGATGAATTAATGCAGTTCACATCAATCTGCAATTCGCTTGTTTTCTTTAAATTAAATTAAACACACTCTCGGTCCTATTTAAAGTTGATTCATTGTGAGCTTTGGCTGAAAATTGGTTTGAGAATGAACTTTGTTTTAGTATTAATTGTTTAGCTTCCAATAAAGTACCAGCATATTTGAATTTAATTGAATATTTATTAATCAAACAACATGTTCTGTCACTGCAAAGCCTTTTACATTACTAGATGAATCTACTAATCCTTGTTTGTCGACAGAGAGGCATGGGGATACTGGTGACATGCACACACACACACACACACACACCCACACACACACACACACACACACACACACACATACGAACACACACACACACACACACACACACACACACACACACACACACATACGAACACACACACACACACATACGAACACACACACACACACATACGAACACACACACACCCACATACGAACACACACACACACACACCCACATACGAACACACACACACACACACACACACACACACACACACACACACACACACACACACACACACACACATGTACACACACGCACACATGAACACACACACATACGAACACACACAGACATAGACATACAAGGAAAGGAGAGGAGAGGAGGAGTTCGAGCAGAACGGGGGAGTCGGGGAGGGTTGAGGGAGGGGAGAGGGGAGAGGGTAGAGGGAGAGAACAATTCTCCCTGCTGGAGTATATTGTGGTGAGTTAGTTGGAGTATATTGTGGTGAGTTGGCTGGGGTATATTGTCGTGAGTTAGTTGGAGTATATTTTGGGGAGTTAGTTGGAGTATATTGTGGTGAGTTAGTTGGAGTGTATTGTGGTGAGTTAGTTGGAGTGTATTGTGGTGAGTTAGTTGGAGTGTATTGTGGTGAGTTAGTTGGAGTGTATTGTGGTGAGTTGGCTGGGGTATATTGTCGTGAGTTAGTTGGAGTATATTTTGGGGAGTTAGTTTGAGTATATTGTGGTGAGTTAGTTGGAGTGTATTGTGGTGAGTTAGTTGGAGTGTATTGTGGTGAGTTAGTTGGAGTATATTTTGGGGAGTTAGTTGGAGTATATTGTGTTGAGTTAGTTGGAGTATATTGTGGTGAGTTAGTTGGAGTGTATTGTGGTGAGTTAGTTGGAGTGTATTGTGGTGAGTTGACTGGGGTATATTGTGGTGGGTTAGTTGGAGTGTATTGTGGTGAGTTAGTTGGAGTGTATTGTGGTGAGTTGACTGGGGTATATTGTGGTGAGTTAGCTGAACATCCGATTCCACCTGAAAGAGCAACGTGGTCTTTAGGACACAGTAGTTATTCACGATTCAATTTGTCTTTCGTACCTGAGAGGGAACACAGCAGAGCTTTGGCAAAGCCACCAAATTAGTGTGTGTGTGTGTGCGTGCGCGTGCGTGCGTGTGTGTGTGTCAGTAATAGTTCTGAGTTTGGTGTGTACAGTGCTTTTGTACCAGAATTGAGTGAGGCGCATAATTACAGAGGCATGGGAAGACTGACGGAGGCAGAGCTTTCCTCTGAGAGCTGGAGGGAGAAAAGGGAGTGGCTTACACTTATGGAATCACTAAGAACTCCGTAGAAGTCCTTGTGTTAAATGACAGAAAGCTGATTGATGGTGAAAGCTGATTAAACCATAACGTCTGAGGCCATGTAACACTGCTACCAGTCTGTTTGTTAGGCTTTCAAACAGAAGAGAATGTGGGATCATTAGCAGTGAATTGGAGTAATTTACATTTTTTTTTGTGGCAGGAAAAAGCTCTCGCTTTGAGGCTGAATAGGAAGCAGCAATCACCGCTGGGAGGCCGAGAGAGAGAGGGAGAAAGAGAGAGGGAGAGAGAGAGCCCCAGGACAGCAACACAATTAGACCCAACCAAATCATGAGAAAACAGAAAGATAATTACTTGACAAATTGGAAAGAATTAACAAAAAAACAGAGCAAACTAGAATGCTATTTGGCCCTGAACAGAGTACACAGTGGCAGAATACCTGACCACTGTGACTGACCCAAAATTAAGGAAAACTTTGACTATGCACAGACTCAGTGAGCATAGCCTTGCTATTGAGAAAGGCCGCCGAAGGCAGACCTGGCTCTCAAGAAAGTACATGTTATGTGCACACTGCCCACAAAATGAGGCGGAAACTGAGCTGCACTTCCTAAACTCCTGCCAAATGTATGACCATATTAGAGAGACATATTTCCCTCAGATTACACAGATCCACAAAGAATCCAATTTTGATTAACTCTCATATCTACTGGGTGAAATACCAGAGTGACATCACAATAGCAATATTTGTGACCTGTTGCCACAAGAAAAGGGCAACCAGTGAAGAACAAACACCATTGTAAATACAACCCATATTTATGCTTATATATTTTCCCTTTTGTATTGTAACTATTTGCACATCATTACAACACTGCATATTGACATAATATGACATTTAAAATGTTTTATTCTTTTGGTCTGTAATGTTTCCTTTCTACTTTTTTAATTTATTGTTTATTTCACTTTGTTTATTATCAATATCACTTCATTTGGCAATGTTTCCCATGCCACTAAAGCCCGTTTAATTGACATTGAAATGTAATTGAGATAGGAGGGTGATAGCAGGTTAGTGTTTTCATCATGATTGTTGTTCTGGAGGCAGCTCTGCAGAGTGGTCACAACGGTGACACAGCCACAAAGTCATAAAATGATATCCAAAAAAACACATTTTGACAATATATGTTAAAAGGAAGGGGGAGATGAGAGAGAGAGAGAGAGAGAGAGAGAGAGAGAGAGAGAGAGAGAGAGAGAGAGAGAGAGAGAGAGAGAGAGAGAGAGAGAGAGAGAGAGAGAGAGAGAGAGAGAGAGAGAGAGAGAGAGAGAGAGAGAGAGAGAGAGAGAGAGAGAGAGAGAGAGAGAGAGAGGAGAGAGAGAGAGAGAGAGAGGTCCACTCTGTTGTTAGGTAATTGCTGGGAACACATGAAATCTGCTTGTCAGTCGGAGCCTTTCAAATGTCACTATGTTTCTTGTCATTTCCACAAAGGATCTTCTTCTACCGGGCTTCCCAAACACTGGTTGTGTGTGTGTTGGAGTGTGGTGTAGTATGTGTGAGTGTGCGGATACAATCTGGGGAGTGTGCATAGCGCCACAGCAAGAGTCAGTACAAAAGCACACACACACACACCTTAAACAAGTATACCCACTGAGCAGGATTCTAGTATTCCTTCAATAAACACTATATTTTAACAAACATATCTACAGTATTACCCCTATAGTGGAGGAACGAGAGGGAGATCAGAGAGAACACAGAGATTCAGAGAAGAGCAGGAAAACAGAGAGAACATAGAGATTCAGAGAAGAGCAGGAGAACAGAGAGAACATAGAGATTCAGAGAAGAGCAGAAGAACAGAGAGAACATAGAGATTCAGAGAAGAGCGGAAGAACAGAGAGAACGTACCGATTCAGAGAAGAGCAGGAGAACAGAGAGAACATAGAGATTCAGAGAAGAGCGGGAGAACAGAGAGAACATAGAGATTCAGAGAAGAGCGGTAGAACAGAGAGAACGTACCGATTCAGAGAAGAGCAGGAGAACAGAGAGAACATACCGATTCAGAGAAGAGCAGGAGAACAGAGAGAACATACCGATTCAGAGAAGAGCAGGAGAACAGAGAGAACATACCGATTCAGAGAAGAGCAGGAGAACAGAGAGAACATACAGATTCAGAGAAGAGCAGGAGAACAGAGAGAACATAGAGATTCAGAGAAGAGCAGGAGCACAGAGAGAAACATACCGATTCAGAGACCACACAATAATGTTGTTTTGCACTTTATGTTAAGAATGTGACATATTTTGACACAAATGTGGAAGTATGCTTGGGGTCATTGTCCATTTGGAAGATCCATTTGCGACCAAGATTTAACTTCCTGACTGATGTCTTGAGATGTTGCTTCAATATATCCACATAATTTTCCCCCCTCATGATGCCATCTAATTTATGAAGTGCTGATGATGCTGCCACACTCATGGTAGCTGCTTGGGATGGTATTCTTCGGCTTGCAAGCCTCTCCCTTTTTCCTCCGAACATAACGATGGACATTATAGCCAAACAGTTCTATTTCTGTTTCATCAGAACAGAGGACATTTCTCCAAAAAGTACCATCTTTGTCCCCATGTTCAGTTGCAAACCGTAGTTTGGCTTTTAAAGGCGGTTTTGGAGGAGTGGCTTCTTCCGTGCTGAGCGGCCTTTCAGGTTATGTCGATATAGGACTTGTTTTTACTGTGGATATAGATACTTTTGTACCAGTGTCCTCCAGCACCTTCACAAGATCCGTTCCTGTTGTTCTGTGATTGATTTGCACTTTTTGCACCAAAGTACTTTCATCGCTAGGAGACAGAACACCTCTCCTTCCTGAGCTTGGAAAATGTCATGGCTTTAGAAGCTTCTGATAGGCTACTTGACATAATTTGAGTCAATTGGATGTGTACCTTTGTATGTCTTTCAAGGCCCACCTTCAGACTCAGTGCCTCTTTGCTTGACATCATGAGAAAATCAAAAGAAATCAGCCAAGACCTCTGAAAAACAATTGTAGACCTCCACAAGTCTGGTTCATCCTTGGGAGAAATGTCCAAATGCCTGAAGGTACCACGTTCATCTTT
>NC_034187.2:8658471-8685971 GCF_002021735.2 Oncorhynchus kisutch
CTTTGCATGTAGTCATTTACTTGTGAAAAATAAAACGTTGAAAAAAATGATAATTCCTGAAAATCCAGGGATGCAATTACAATGACAACAAAAAAAACATGTCTAGTATAATCACTCATACTGTACAGTACTGTGAGGGTTCTAGTTCTCATCAACATGTATAATCACTCATACTGTACAGTACTGTGAGGGTTCTGGTTCTCATCAACATGTATAATCACTCATACTGTACAGCACTGTGAGGGTTCTAGTTCTCATCAACAAGTATTATCACTCATACTGTACAGTAATGTGAGGGTTCTAGTTCTCATCAACATGTATTATCACTCATACTGTACAGTACTGTGAGGGATCTGGTTCTCAGCAACATGTATAATCACTCATACTGTACAGTACTGTGAGGGTTCTGGATCTCATCAACATTTATAATCACTCATACTGTACAGTACTGTGAGGGTTCTGGTTCTCATCAACATGTATAATCACTCATACTGTACAGTACTGTGAGGGTTCTAATTCTCATCAACATGTATAATCACTCATACTGTACAGTACTGTGAGGGCTCTGGTTCTCATCAACATGTATAATCAATCATACTGTACAGTACTGTGAGGGTTCTGGTTCTCATCAACATGTATAATCACTCATACTGTACAGTACTGTGAGGGTTCTAGTTCTCATCAACATGTATAATCACTCATACTGTACGGTACTGTGAGGGTTCTGGTTCTCATCAACATGTATAATCACTCATACTGTACAGTACTGTGAGGGTTCTAGTTCTCATCAACATGTATAATCACTCATACTGTACAGTACTGTGAGGGTTCTAGTTCTCATCAACATGTATAATCACTCATACTGTACGGTACTGTGAGGGTTCTAGTTCTCATCAACATGTATAATCACTCATACTGTACAGTACTGTGAGGGTTCTGGTTCTCATCAACATGTATAATCACTCATACTGTACAGTACTGTGAGGGTTCTGGTTCTCATCAACATGTATAATCACTCATACTGTACAGTACTGTGAGGGTTCTGGTTCTCATCAACATGTATAATCACTCATACTGTACAGTACTGTGAGGGTTCTGGTTCTCATCAACATGTATAATCACTCATACTGTACAGTACTGTGAGGGTTCTGGTTCTCATCAACATGTATAATCACTCATACTGTACAGTACTGTGAGGGTTCTGGTTCTCATCAACATGTATAATCACTCATACTGTACAGTACTGTGAGGGTTCTGGTTCTCATCAACATGTATAATCACTCATACTGTACAGTACTGTGAGGGTTCTGGTTCTCATCAACATGTATAGTATAATCACTCATACTGTACAGTACTGTGAGGGTTCTAGTTCTCATCAACATGTATAATCACTCATACTGTACAGTACTGTGAGGGTTCTGGTTCTCATCAACATGTATAATCACTCATACTGTACAGTACTGTGAGGGTTCTAGTTCTCATCAACATGTATAATCACTCATACTGTACAGTACTGTGAGGGTTCTGGTTCTCATCAACATGTATAATCACTCATACTGTACAGTCCTGTGAGGGTTCTAGTTCTCATCAACATGTATTATCACTCATACTGTACAGTACTGTGAGGGTTCTGGTTCTCATCAACATGTATAATCACTCATACTGTACAGTCCTGTGAGGGTTCTAGTTCTCATCAACATGTATTATCACTCATACTGTACAGCACTGTGAGGGTTCTAGTTCTCATCAACAAGTATTATCACTCATACTGTACAGTACTGTGAGGGTTCTAGTTCTCATCAACATGTATAATCACTCAGACTGTACAGTACTGTGAGGGTTCTGGTTCTCATCAACATGTATAATCACTCATACTGTACAGTCCTGTGAGGGTTCTAGTTCTCATCAACATGTATTATCACTCATACTGTACAGCACTGTGAGGGTTCTAGTTCTCATCAACAAGTATTATCACTCATACTGTACAGTACTGAGAGGGTTCTAGTTCTCATCAACATGTATTATCACTCATACTGTACAGTACTGTGAGGGTTCTGGTTCTCATCAACATGTATAATCACTCATACTGTACAGTACTGTGAGGGTTCTGGATCTCATCAACATTTATAATCACTCATACTGTACAGTACTGTGAGGGTTCTGGTTCTCATCAACATTTATAATCACTCATACTGTACAGTACTGTGAGGGTTCTGGTTCTCATCAACATGTATAATCACTCATACTGTACAGTACTGTGAGGGTTCTAGTTCTCATCAACATGTATTATCACTCATACTGTACAGTACTGTGAGGGTTCTGGTTCTCATCAACATGTATAGTATAATCACTCATACTGTACAGTACTGTGAGGGTTCTAGTTCTCATCAACATGTATAATCACTCATACTGTACAGTACTGTGAGGGTTCTGGTTCTCATCAACATGTATAATCACTCATACTGTACAGCACTGTGAGGGTTCTGGTTCTCATCAACATGTATTATCACTCATACTGTACAGTACTGTGAGGGTTCTGGTTCTCATCAACATGTATTATCACTCATACTGTACAGTACTGTGAGGGTTCTGGTTCTCATCAACATGTATAATCACTCATACTGTACAGTACTGTGAGGGTTCTAGTTCTCATCAACATGTATTATCACTCATACTGTACAGTACTGTGAGGGTTCTGGTTCTAATCAACATGTATAATCACTCATACTGTACAGTACTGTGAGGGTTCTAGTTCTCATCAACATGTATAATCACTCATACTGTACAGTACTGTGAGGGTTCTGGTTCTCATCAACATTTATAATCACTCATACTGTACAGTACTGTGAGGGTTCTAGTTCTCATCAACATGTATAATCACTCATACTGTACAGTACTGTGAGGGTTCTAGTTCTCATCAACATGTATAACCACTCATACTGTACAGTACTGTGAGGGTTCTAGTTCTCATCAACATGTATAATCACTCATACTGTACAGTACTGTGAGGGTTCTGGTTCTCATCAACGTGTATAATCACTCATACTGTACAGTACTGTGAGGGTTCTAGTTCTCATCAACATGTATAATCACTCATACTGTACAGTACTGTGAGGGTTCTGGTTCTCATCAACATGTATAATCACTCATACTGTACAGTACTGTGAGGGTTCTAGTTTTCATCAACATGTATTATCACTCATACTGTACAGTACTGTGAGGGTTCTAGTTCTCATCAACATGTATAATCACTCATACTGTACAGTACTGTGAGGGTTCTAGTTCTCATCAACATGTATTATCACTCATACTGTACAGTACTGTGAGGGTTCTGGTTCTCATCAACATGAATAATCACTCATACTGTACAGTACTGTGAGGGTTCTAGTTCTCATCAACATGTATTATCACTCATACTGTACAGTACTGTGAGGGTTCTGGTTCTCATCAACATGTATAATCACTCATACTGTACAGTACTGTGAGGGTTCTGGTTCTCATCAACATGTATAATCACTCATACTGTACAGTACTGTGAGGGTTCTGGTTCTCATCAACATGTATAATCACTCATACTGTACAGTACTGTGAGGGTTCTAGTTCTCATCAACATGTATAATCACTCATACTGTACAGTACTGTGAGGGTTCTAGTTCTCATCAACATGTATAATCACTCATACTGTACAGTACTGTGAGGGTTCTAGTTCTCATCAACATGTATAATCACTCATACTGTACAGTACTGTGAGGGTTCTAGTTCTCATCAACATGAATAATCACTCATACTGTACAGTACTGTGAGGGTTCTAGTTCTCATCAACATGTATAATCACTCATACTGTACAGTACTGTGAGGGTTCTAGTTCTCATCAACATGTATAATCACTCATACTGTACAGTACTGTGAGGGTTCTAGTTCTCATCAACATGTATAATCACTCATACTGTACAGTACTGTGAGGGCTCTAGTTCTCATCAACATGTATAATCACTCATACTGTACAGTACTGTGAGGGTTCTAGTTCTCATCAACATGTATAATCACTCATACTGTACAGTACTGTGAGGGTTCTAGTTCTCATCAACATGTATAATCACTCATACTGTACAGTACTGTGAGGGTTCTGGTTCTCATCAACATGTATAATCACTCATACTGTACAGTACTGTGAGGGTTCTAGTTCTCATCAACATGTATAATCACTCATACTGTACAGTACTGTGAGGGTTCTGGTTCTCATCAACATGTATAATCACTCATACTGTACAGTACTGTGAGGGTTCTAGTTTTCATTAACATGTATTATCACTCATACTGTACAGTACTGTGAGGGTTCTAGTTCTCATCAACATGTATAATCACTCATACTGTACAGTACTGTGAGGGTTCTGGTTCTCATCAACATTTATAATCACTCATACTGTACAGTACTGTGAGGGTTCTAGTTCTCATCAACATGTATAATCACTCATACTGTACAGTACTGTGAGGGTTCTAGTTCTCATCAACATGTATAACCACTCATACTGTACAGTACTGTGAGGGTTCTGGTTCTCATCAACGTGTATAATCACTCATACTGTACAGTACTGTGAGGGTTCTAGTTCTCATCAACATGTATAATCACTCATACTGTACAGTACTGTGAGGGTTCTGGTTCTCATCAACATGTATAATCACTCATACTGTACAGTACTGTGAGGGTTCTAGTTTTCATCAACATGTATTATCACTCATACTGTACAGTACTGTGAGGGTTCTAGTTCTCATCAACATGTATAATCACTCATACTGTACAGTACAGTGAGGGTTCTAGTTCTCATCAACATGTATAATCACTCATACTGTACAGTACTGTGAGGGTTCTGGTTCTCATCAACATGAATAATCACTCATACTGTACAGTACTGTGAGGGTTCTAGTTCTCATCAACATGTATTATCACTCATACTGTACAGTACTGTGAGGGTTCTGGTTCTCATCAACATGTATAATCACTCATACTGTACAGTACTGTGAGGGTTCTGGTTCTCATCAACATGTATAATCACTCATACTGTACAGTACTGTGAGGGTTCTGGTTCTCATCAACATGTATAATCACTCATACTGTACAGTACTGTGAGGGTTCTAGTTCTCATCAACATGTATAATCACTCATACTGTACAGTACTGTGAGGGTTCTAGTTCTCATCAACATGTATAATCACTCATACTGTACAGTACTGTGAGGGTTCTAGTTCTCATCAACATGTATAATCACTCATACTGTACAGTACTGTGAGGGTTCTAGTTCTCATCAACATGAATAATCACTCATACTGTACAGTACTGTGAGGGTTCTAGTTCTCATCAACATGTATAATCACTCATACTGTACAGTACTGTGAGGGTTCTAGTTCTCATCAACATGTATAATCACTCATACTGTACAGTACTGTGAGGGTTCTAGTTCTCATCAACATGTATAATCACTCATACTGTACAGTACTGTGAGGGCTCTAGTTCTCATCAACATGTATAATCACTCATACTGTACAGTACTGTGAGGGTTCTAGTTCTCATCAACATGTATAATCACTCATACTGTACAGTACTGTGAGGGTTCTAGTTCTCATCAACATGTATAATCACTCATACTGTACAGTACTGTGAGGGTTCTAGTTCTCATCAACATGTATAATCACTCATACTGTACAGTACTGTGAGGGTTCTAGTTCTCATCAACATGTATAATCACTCATACTGTACAGTACTGTGAGGGTTCTGGTTCTCATCAACATGTATAATCACTCATACTGTACAGTACTGTGAGGGTTCTAGTTCTCATCAACATGTATAATCACTCATACTGTACAGTACTGTGAGGGTTCTGGTTCTCATCAACATGTATAATCACTCATACTGTACAGTACTGTGAGGGTTCTAGTTTTCATTAACATGTATTATCACTCATACTGTACAGTACTGTGAGGGTTCTAGTTCTCATCAACATGTATAATCACTCATACTGTACAGTACTGTGAGGGTTCTGGTTCTCATCAACATTTATAATCACTCATACTGTACAGTACTGTGAGGGTTCTAGTTCTCATCAACATGTATAATCACTCATACTGTACAGTACTGTGAGGGTTCTAGTTCTCATCAACATGTATAACCACTCATACTGTACAGTACTGTGAGGGTTCTGGTTCTCATCAACGTGTATAATCACTCATACTGTACAGTACTGTGAGGGTTCTAGTTCTCATCAACATGTATAATCACTCATACTGTACAGTACTGTGAGGGTTCTGGTTCTCATCAACATGTATAATCACTCATACTGTACAGTACTGTGAGGGTTCTAGTTTTCATCAACATGTATTATCACTCATACTGTACAGTACTGTGAGGGTTCTAGTTCTCATCAACATGTATAATCACTCATACTGTACAGTACAGTGAGGGTTCTAGTTCTCATCAACATGTATTATCACTCATACTGTACAGTACTGTGAGGGTTCTGGTTCTCATCAACATGAATAATCACTCATACTGTACAGTACTGTGAGGGTTCTAGTTCTCATCAACATGTATTATCACTCATACTGTACAGTACTGTGAGGGTTCTGGTTCTCATCAACATGTATAATCACTCATACTGTACAGTACTGTGAGGGTTCTGGTTCTCATCAACATGTATAATCACTCATACTGTACAGTACTGTGAGGGTTCTAGTTCTCATCAACATGTATAATCACTCATACTGTACAGTACTGTGAGGGTTCTAGTTCTCATCAACATGTATAATCACTCATACTGTACAGTACTGTGAGGGTTCTAGTTCTCATCAACATGTATAATCACTCATACTGTACAGTACTGTGAGGGTTCTAGTTCTCATCAACATGAATAATCACTCATACTGTACAGTACTGTGAGGGTTCTAGTTCTCATCAACATGTATAATCACTCATACTGTACAGTACTGTGAGGGTTCTAGTTCTCATCAACATGTATAATCACTCATACTGTACAGTACTGTGAGGGTTCTAGTTCTCATCAACATGTATAATCACTCATACTGTACAGTACTGTGAGGGCTCTAGTTCTCATCAACATGTATAATCACTCATTCTGTACAGTACTGTGAGGGTTCTAGTTCTCATCAACATGTATAATCACTCATACTGTACAGTACTGTGAGGGTTCTAGTTCTCATCAACATGTATAATCACTCATACTGTACAGTACTGTGAGGGTTCTAGTTCTCATCAACATGTATAATCACTCATACTGTACAGTACTGTGAGGGTTCTAGTTCTCATCAACATGTATAATAACTCATACTGTACAGTACTGTGAGGGTTCTGGTTCTCATCAACATGTATAATCACTCATACTGTACAGTACTGTGAGGGTTCTAGTTCTCATCAACATGTATAATCACTCATACTGTACAGTACTGTGAGGGTTCTGGTTCTCATCAACATGTATAATCACTCATACTGTACAGTACTGTGAGGGTTCTAGTTTTCATTAACATGTATTATCACTCATACTGTACAGTACTGTGAGGGTTCTAGTTCTCATCAACATGTATAATCACTCATACTGTACAGTACTGTGAGGGTTCTAGTTCTCATCAACATGTATTATCACTCATACTGTACAGTACTGTGAGGGTTCTGGTTCTCATCAACATGAATAATCACTCATACTGTACAGTACTGTGAGGGTTCTAGTTCTCATCAACATGTATTATCACTCATACTGTACAGTACTGTGAGGGTTCTGGTTCTCATCAACATGTATAATCACTCATACTGTACAGTACTGTGAGGGTTCTGGTTCTCATCAACATGTATAATCACTCATACTGTACAGTACTGTGAGGGTTCTAGTTCTCATCAACATGTATAATCACTCATACTGTACAGTACTGTGAGGGTTCTAGTTCTCATCAACATGAATAATCACTCATACTGTACAGTACTGTGAGGGTTCTAGTTCTCATCAACATGTATAATCACTCATACTGTACAGTACTGTGAGGGTTCTAGTTCTCATCAACATGTATAATCACTCATACTGTACAGTACTGTGAGGGTTCTAGTTCTCATCAACATGTATAATCACTCATACTGTACAGTACTGTGAGGGCTCTAGTTCTCATCAACATGTATAATCACTCATACTGTACAGTACTGTGAGGGTTCTAGTTCTCATCAACATGTATAATCACTCATACTGTACAGTACTGTGAGGGTTCTAGTTCTCATCAACATGTATAATCACTCATACTGTACAGTACTGTGAGGGTTCTAGTTCTCATCAACATGTATAATCACTCATACTGTACAGTACTGTGAGGGTTCTAGTTCTCATCAACATGTATAATCACTCATACTGTACAGTACTGTGAGGGTTCTAGTTCTCATCAACATGTATAATCACTCATACTGTACAGTACTGTGAGGGTTTTAGTTCTCATCAACATGTATAATCACTCATACTGTACAGTACTGTGAGGGTTCTAGTTCTCATCAACATGTATAATCACTCATACTGTACAGTACTGTGAGGGTTCTAGTTCTCATCAACATGTATAATCACTCATACTGTACAATACTGTGAGGGTTCTAGTTCTCATCAACATGTATAATCACTCATACTGTACAGTACTGTAAGGGTTCTGGTTCTCATCAACATGTATATTCATTCATACTGTACAGTACTGTGAGGGTTCTGGTTCTCATCAACATGTATAATCACTCATACTGTACAGTACTGTGAGGGTTCTGTTTCTCATCAACATGTATAATCACTCATACTGTACAGTACTGTGAGGGTTCTGGTTCTCATCAACATGTATTATCACTCAAACTGTACAGTTATGTGAGGGTTCTGGTTCTCATCAACATGTATGGTATAATCACTCATACTGTACAGTACTGTGAAGGTTCTAGTTCTCATCAACATGTATAATCACTCATACTGTACAGTACTGTGAGGGTTCTGGTTCTCATCAACATGTATATTCACTCATACTGTACAGTACTGTGAGGGTTCTGGTTCTCATCAACATGTATAATCACTCATACTGTACAGTACTGTGAGGGTTATGGTTCTCATCAACATGTATAATCACTCATACTGTACAGTTCTGTGAGGGTTCTAGTTCTCATCAACATGTATAGTATTATCACTCATACTGTACAGTACTGTGAGGGTTCTAGTTCGCATCAACATGTATAATCACTCATACTGTACAGTACTGTGAGGGTTCTAGTTCTCATCAACATGTATAATCACTCATACTGTACAGTACTGTGAGGGTTCTAGTTTTCATCAACATGTATAGTATAATCACTCATACTGTACAGTACTGTGAGGGTACTAGTTCTCATCAACATGTATAGTATAACACTCATACTGTACAGTACTGTGAGGGTTCTAGTTCGCATCAACATGTATAGTATAATCACTCCTACTGTACAGTACTGTGAGGGTTCTAGTTCTCATCAACATGTATAGTATAATCACTCATACTGTACAGTACTGTGAGGGTTCTGGTTCTCATCAACATGTATAATCACTCATACTGTACAGTACTGTGAGGGTTCTGGTTCTCATCAACATGTATAATCACTCATACTGTACAGTACTGTGAGGGTTCTAGTTCTCATCAACATGAATAATCACTCATACTGTACAGTACTGTGAGGGTTCTAGTTCTCATCAACATGTATAATCACTCATACTGTACAGTACTGTGAGGGTTCTAGTTCTCATCAACATGTATAATCACTCATACTGTACAGTACTGTGAGGGTTCTAGTTCTCATCAACATGTATAATCACTCATACTGTACAGTACTGTGAGGGCTCTAGTTCTCATCAACATGTATAATCACTCATACTGTACAGTACTGTGAGGGTTCTAGTTCTCATCAACATGTATAATCACTCATACTGTACAGTACTGTGAGGGTTCTAGTTCTCATCAACATGTATAATCACTCATACTGTACAGTACTGTGAGGGTTCTAGTTCTCATCAACATGTATAATCACTCATACTGTACAGTACTGTGAGGGTTCTAGTTCTCATCAACATGTATAATCACTCATACTGTACAGTACTGTGAGGGTTCTAGTTCTCATCAACATGTATAATCACTCATACTGTACAGTACTGTGAGGGTTTTAGTTCTCATCAACATGTATAATCACTCATACTGTACAGTACTGTGAGGGTTCTAGTTCTCATCAACATGTATAATCACTCATACTGTACAGTACTGTGAGGGTTCTAGTTCTCATCAACATGTATAATCACTCATACTGTACAGTTCTGTGAGGGTTCTAGTTCTCATCAACATGTATAATCACTCATACTGTACAGTACTGTAAGGGTTCTGGTTCTCATCAACATGTATATTCATTCATACTGTACAGTACTGTGAGGGTTCTGGTTCTCATCAACATGTATAATCACTCATACTGTACAGTACTGTGAGGGTTCTGTTTCTCATCAACATGTATAATCACTCATACTGTACAGTACTGTGAGGGTTCTGGTTCTCATCAACATGTATTATCACTCATACTGTACAGTACTGTGAGGGTTCTGGTTCTCATCAACATGTATGGTATAATCACTCATACTGTACAGTACTGTGAAGGTTCTAGTTCTCATCAACATGTATAATCACTCATACTGTACAGTACTGTGAGGGTTCTGGTTCTCATCAACATGTATATTCACTCATACTGTACAGTACTGTGAGGGTTCTGGTTCTCATCAACATGTATAATCACTCATACTGTACAGTACTGTGAGGGTTATGGTTCTCATCAACATGTATAATCACTCATACTGTACAGTTCTGTGAGGGTTCTAGTTCTCATCAACATGTATAGTATTATCACTCATACTGTACAGTACTGTGAGGGTTCTAGTTCGCATCAACATGTATAATCACTCATACTGTACAGTACTGTGAGGGTTCTAGTTCTCATCAACATGTATAATCACTCATACTGTACAGTACTGTGAGGGTTCTAGTTTTCATCAACATGTATAGTATAATCACTCATACTGTACAGTACTGTGAGGGTACTATTTCTCATCAACATGTATAGTATAACACTCATACTGTACAGTACTGTGAGGGTTCTAGTTCGCATCAACATGTATAGTATAATCACTCCTACTGTACAGTACTGTGAGGGTTCTAGTTCTCATCAACATGTATAGTATAATCACTCATACTGTACAGTACTGTGAGGGTTCTGGTTCTCATCAACATGTATGGTATAATCACTCATACTGTACAGTACTGTGAAGGTTCTAGTTCTCATCAACATGTATAATCACTCATACTGTACAGTACTGTGAGGGTTCTGGTTCTCATCAACATGTATATTCACTCATACTGTACAGTACTGTGAGGGTTCTGGTTCTCATCAACATGTATAATCACTCATACTGTACAGTACTGTGAGGGTTATGGTTCTCATCAACATGTATAATCACTCATACTGTACAGTTCTGTGAGGGTTCTAGTTCTCATCAACATGTATAGTATTATCACTCATACTGTACAGTACTGTGAGGGTTCTAGTTCGCATCAACATGTATAATCACTCATACTGTACAGTACTGTGAGGGTTCTAGTTCTCATCAACATGTATAATCACTCATACTGTAGAGTACTGTGAGGGTTCTAGTTCTCATCAACATGTATAGTATAATCACTCATACTGTACAGTACTGTGAGGGTACTAGTTCTCATCAACATGTATAGTATAACACTCATACTGTACAGTACTGTGAGGGTTCTAGTTCGCATCAACATGTATAGTATAATCACTCCTACTGTACAGTACTGTGAGGGTTCTAGTTCTCATCAACATGTATAGTATAATCACTCATACTGTACAGTACTGTGAGGGTTCTGGTTCTCATCAACATTTATAATCACTCATACTGTTCAGTACTGTGAGGGTTCTAGTTCTCATCAACATGTATAGTATACCACTCCTACTGTACAGTACTGTGAGGGTTCTAGTTCTCATCAACATGTCTAGTATAACACTCCTACTGTACAGTACTGTGAGGGTTCTGGTTCTCATCAACATGTATAGTATAATCACTCATACTGTACAGTTCTGTGAGGATTCTAGTTCTCCCTCTCTCTGCATTTGGCCACATGTTCTCATCAACATCTCATCTCATTTCTTCTCTGGCGATGCATCTTGGAAAGTATCTTCTGCAATGTCTAATCCAATTCTTGTGTTAATGTGCGTCTAGGTGGTAGGTGTAGGAGTCAGGCGCAGGAGAGCAGGGCTGTCTGAGAAGTATGTTATAATAAGAAAGTCCACCAACACAGGAATGGCACAGTCGAAAAGCTACAACGCCCTCGACAACAAGTTCCGACACTCATACACTTACGTAGCGGTGAAAACAAATAATGGTAATATCCAACCGAGCACCTCACAATAAAAGACTCGTCCCGCACAACCTTAGGCAGGCAACAGGTTACAATTATACACACAGAAATGAACGCAAATGAAACCAGGTGTGAAAAAGAACCAAAGACAAAACAAACAGAGAAGGAAAAAGGGATCGGTGATGGCTAGTAGACCGGCGACGCCGAGCGCCGAGCACCGCCCGAACAGGGAGAGGAACTACCTTCGGTAGATGTTGTGACAACCCTGCCACTCCTCTTTCCCCACCAACCTGTCTTCCATGATCCATGTTTCCAAACGAAATCAATCTTTTATCTATTTGGTAACAAGACCAAAAACAGGACACTTGGGTAGGCTTTCAGCTGTGTTTGGAATTATTAAATAGTCTACTGAGATTTTCCTTATGTTTCAATCTGGTTACTGCAGAAATGCACGACATTTGCCATCATTCTGTTTGGAATGTTTTTTTTAACAGTTTTGGAAACATTTGTCTTAGCATTTCAAAACATCTGCTGCAAATATAGAGTTTTGCATTTGGGGGAGTATGAATGAGAAAATAATTCATGGATGTCGGAGAATGTGATCATCAAATCAAAGTTTATTTGTCACGTGAGCCGAATACATCAGGTGTAGGTCGACCTTACAGTGAAATACTGATTTACAGGCTCTAACCAACAGTAAGATTATTAAGTAAAAAAAATAGGTATTAGGTGAACAATAGATACGTGAAGAAATAAAAACAACAGTAAAAAGACAGTGAAAAAGCATTTTGTGTGAAAGCAATGAAAAATGATTCACAGTTTTGGTTCACATACACCTCTGTTTCGCTGACTGTGTGAAGAGTTCTGGCAACGTGACCTCAGTTTTGACCAATGCATGTTAGCAATTGAAGAAAACAGTAATGTCTCCCCAGTCTGTGCTCTGACAACACCATAGTGTGGTTGAGGATGATCCTTAGAAAACATTCAGTAGTCAGTCACGTATTAATCTCACCATGAATAACACAGCACAGGGATTCCTGGTGGGACCCAGTATTCTACTGTGGTACTGTACTGTAATGTACTGTACTGTAATGTATTGTACTGTACACACTGTTTCAGTCTATTTCTTTCTCCATCAGGATCCCTCTGTTGGTTTCTGACTTGCTGTCTCTCTTTTTATCCACCCTCATCACTCGCTTTCTCTCTCAAACTTGCTGGTTCTTATCCTGATATCGCTTCCTGTTTCCTGCCAGGCACAAGTGGAAAAAGGTGTGGTGGAGGACCTGGCGCCTCCAGATCTGCATGTCTGAGTCTCTGACAGTGTGGTAGATCAGCGTGTCTGAGTCTCTGACAGTGTGGTAGATCTGCGTGTCTGAGTCTCTGACAGTGTGGTAGATCTGCGTGTCTGAGTCTCTGACAGTGTGGTAGATCTGCATGTCTGAGTCTCTGACAGTGTGGTAGATCAGCGTGTCTGAGTCTCTGACAGTGTGGTAGATCTGCATGTCTGAGTCTCTGACAGTGTGGTAGATCAGCGTGTCTGAACTGTTCCACTGCGTCAAGGGCTCAACACTAGGAGGCTGGGTCGGCTCACCTCTCAGCTGTCTACCCTACACACACTGCTCAGCTGTCTACTCTACACACACTGCTTAGCTGTCTACTCTACACACACTGCTCAGCTGTCTACCCTACACACACTGCTCAGCTGTCTACCCTACACACACTGATCAGAGGGGAGAGTATATATTTAAAGCATACACACACACACACACACACACACATTCAGGCAGACATGCACACACACACACACACACACACACAGACAGACACAGACACAGGCAGACATGCAGGCGGACAGACAGACAGACAGACAGACAGACAGACAGACATGCAGGCAGACATGCAGGCGGACATGCCGGCGGACAGACATGCAGACGGACATGCAGGCGGACATGCAGGCGGACATGCAGGCAGACATGCAGGGAGACATGCAGGCGGACAGACATGCAGGAAGACATGCAGGAAGACATGCAGAAAGACAGGCAGACATGCAGGCGGACAGACATTCAGGCAGAAAGACAGGCAGACAGGCACACAGACAGACATGCAGGCAGGAAATCCACTCCAAACACACAGGGGATACAGTATAACCACGGTCTAAACAAATGGATAGACAGAAGTAGGTATAGTAGGTATCTTTCATCCATTGATAGAAAGTTGTTTTTGATATTTCTGTTTCAAGCCAATCCCTAACCTTAAACCTTACCTTAAGGGCCTCCCGGGTGGCGCAGTGGTTAAGGGCGCTGTACTGCAGCGCCAGCTGCGCCCAGGCTCTGTCATAACCGGTCGCGATCTGGAGGTCTGTGGGGCGACAATTGGCCTAGCGTCGTCCGGGTTAGGGAGGGCTTGGTCGGTAGGGATGTCCTTGTCTCATCGCGCACCAGCGACTCCTGTGGCGGGCCGGGCGCAGTGCACGCTAACCAAGGTTGCCAGGTGCACGGTGTTTCCTCAGACACATTGGTGCGGCTGGCTTCCGGGTTGGATGCGCGCTGTGTTAAGAAGCAGTGCGGCTTGGTTGGGTTGTGTATCGGAGGACCCATAACTTTCAACCTTCGTCTCTCCCGAGCCCGTACGGGAGTTGTAGTGATGAGACAAGATAGTAGCTACTAAAACAATTGGATACCACGAAATTGGGGAGAAAAAGGGGTAAAAATTTAAAAAAAAAAAAAAAAGACCTTACCTTAACCATTTCAGAGTTAATGCATCAACTTAACCCTATCATGGAAAATTGACATTTAAGAAACATGGATTAATGTTGCATTCTGGCGTGAGACTGAGAGCTAGTCGGATTTTTCTTCTCCTTCTACTCCCTCTCCCACTCACACTCTCTCAATTCAATTTCAAATCTCTCTCTCTCTATCTCACCCCTCTCTCTCTCCCCCTCTCTCTCCACCTCCCTCCCTCTTTCCCTCTCTCTGTCCCTCTATCTCTTTCTCTCTCCCTCCCTCTTTCCCTCTCTCTCTCTCTCGCTCCATCTCTCTCTCTCTCTCTTTCAATTAAATTGAATTAAATTGAAGGGCTTTATTGGCATGGCAAACATGTTTACATTACCAAAGCAATTGAAGTAGATAACAAACAAAAGGGAAATAAACAACAACAACAAATACAGTAAACATTACACTCACAGAAGTTCCAAAAGAATAAAGAATTTTGTGCAAATAGCTAACGTACAAAAAGAAAAAGAAATGAACATAAATATGGGTTGTATTTACAATGGTGTTTGTTATTCACTGGTTGCCCTTTTCTTGTGGCAACAGGTCACACATCTTGCTGATGTGATGGCACACTGTGGTATTTTACCAAATAGATATGGGAGTTAATCAAAATTGGGTTTGTTTTCAAGTTCTTTGTGGGTCTGTGTAATCTGAGGAAAATATGTGTCTCTAATATGGTCAAACATTTGGCACGAGGTTAGGAAGTGCAGCTCAGTTCTACGTTGTACACGGATTATATTTTTGCAGAAATTGGCATGCAGTGTCTCAATTTGGTGTTTGTCCCGTTTGTGAATTCTGGTTGGTGAGCGGACCCCAGACCTCGTAACCATAAAGGGCAATGGGTTCTATAACTGATTCAAGTTTTTTTAGACAGATCCAAATTGGTATGTCAAGTTTTATGTTCCTTTTGATGGTTCCTTTTTTTGATCAGTACATTGTTTTTACTGAGGAAATATACAAGTTTGTTGTTAATGATAATGCTGAATATTTTCCCAAGGGTGCTGTTGATGCATATCCCATGGTAGTTATTTGGGCCAAATTTGTCTCCACGTTTGTGGATTGGGGTGATCGGTACTTGATTCCAAATATTGGGGGAGATGCTATGGATGATGTTAAAGAGTTTAAGTATAGCCAATTGGAAATTGTGGTCTGTGGTCTGTGGTATATGTTATCATTTAATTTGGGATACGATCAATACCACAGGCCTTTTTGAGTTGGAGAGTTTGTATTTTGTCCTGTAGTTCATTCAATGTAATGCAGAATCTTTAATTCATAGTCTTTAATTTATTTAGTTTAGTTTAGTTTATTATTATTTAGTTGATTCTAAGATTTGTATTTGATCATGTATATGTTTTTGCTGTTTGTTATGTGTTATAGGGCGAAAGAGAGAAGAAGGAGAAGTGGTTTATCCAGACATCTCTGTTTTGGATAGATAACTCTTCGTGTTCTTGTTTGTTTGTTGTTTTTCAATTGTCCCGGAAGTGGTTAGTCATTGTTGCTAATTAAAAAAAAATGCTTTCAATGTTTATATTTGACAGGAAAGTTGAGAGGTCAAATATATTGTTTAGGTTTTCTACTGCCAAGTTTACACCTTCACTAATACAGTGAAACGTTTTGGCCAGGAAGTTGTCTAGCAGGGATTGAATTTGTTGTTGCCGAATAGATTTTTGGTAGGTTTCCAAACTACTTTCCTTCCATCTATTGCATATTTTAAGATTATTCAGTTCCTTTGGCTTGAATTCCTCATGAAAGAGTATTGCTCTGTTGAAGTCGACTGTGATTTTGCTGTGATCTGGGGTGTCAGTTGGCTGACTGTGAACGTTCTGAGAGACTCTGGGTTGAGGTCAGTGATAAAATAGTCTACAGTACTACTGCCAAGAGATGAGCTATAGGTGTACCTACCATTGGAGTCCCCTCGAAGTCTACCATTGACTATGTACATACCCAGCATGCAACAGAGCTGCAGGAGTTGTGACCCATTTTTGTTGGTTATGTTGTCGGAGTTCTACCTACGGGGGAATATGGGGGAGGGAATGCTGTCACCTCCAGGTCGGTGTTTGTCCCCCTGTGTGGTGAGGGTGTCAGGTTCTTGTCCAGTTCTGGCCTTTAGGTCGCCACAGACTAGTACATGTCCCTGGGCCTGGAAACTATTGATTTCCCTGAAGCTGTCTTCGTTAAAGTGTGGGGATTCTAGTGGGGGGCTATAGATAGCACACAGGGGGACATTTTGATT
Source organism: Oncorhynchus kisutch (assembly GCF_002021735.2). Lineage (NCBI taxonomy): Eukaryota > Metazoa > Chordata > Actinopteri > Salmoniformes > Salmonidae > Oncorhynchus > Oncorhynchus kisutch. The sequence goes on from NC_034187.2 coordinate 8,675,922, forward strand.
TGTTGAGACAATTTCCTTTAGAATTTCTAGCCAAATATAAAATGGTCCTGTTTGGATTAATTCAATAGAGTGAGCTAGGTCTGCTTTATACCAAATTAGCATACCCCTGAGTCCCTTCTCTGTTTCACACCTGGTAGTTTGGTGGATGGGACTACCAGCTCTCTGTATCCTAGAGGGCAACCAGTGGATCCGTCTCCTCTATACCATGTTTCTTGTAGGACGACAATGTTGGTATTTTTGATTTATTTGGTGATTTCCAGGTTCCTGCTCTTTAGGCCAAAGGCATATAACCTCAGACCTTGGATATTCCAGGATGAGATAGTCACGGCTGTGTGTTCCATAAAGTTTCCAATGTTGTTAGTCGTGTATCTTGACCTCAGACCTTTGGTGGAGGTTTGGTCTGGGCAGGAGGGGCATAGGTCTGATCTGAGAGGGGCTATATGGGGGTGTGAGCATGATTATGTTTGTGGGGGGTATTGATTGGTTGGGGTGTGGATGTGGTTGTTGGTTTTCTGGTCTGGATGTAGAACCTCTTGGTACCTCTATGTGTAGGTCGTGGGGGGTGGTCGCGCGGGTATAGGAAATTGTCTCGCTGGTCTGGGCGGAATGTCTGTTGATCTGTTGCTCCTGTGTGAAGTGTTGGGGCTGCGGTTGAGGGAGATGTCCTTTAGGGTCCGGGCGAAGGTGGGTGCTTCTGCCTTGTAGAGGTGAACCTGGTTGTCTATTCAAGTCCAGGGTGAATTGGTGGGTTATAATAATAAATAAATAGATAAATATTTGGTTTTGAGGCACAGTCACGGGAAATACTTGTGTTTACCCGCTATATGACAGCAAGGTGGAAGTCTTTTCGTGGTGAAGGGTGGATATAACCACTTTTGCGTAAAGTAGAAGAAGCTTTTTCAATCACTCCTTTGAAAGCAGGGTGGAGATAACCACTTGTGCGTTGGGGAGTAGAAGAAGCCTTTTCAGAAGAAGCCTTTTCAATCACTCCCTTCAGTGCTGTGGCCACCCTTTCCTGCTGTGCTCTCAGGTTGTTTGTGCCTCTGTGTATTATTATGTGGCTGGGTGACCATAGCTGGTCCTCAGACAGAAGGTCTAGGGCGCTGGGTGACCCTAGGTGGTCCTCAGACAGAAGGTCTAGGGCGCTGGGTGACCCTAAGTGGTCCTCAGACAGAAGGTCTAGGGCACTGGGTGACCCTAGGTGGTCCTCAGACAGAAGGTCTAGGGCGCTGGGTGTGTATATTTCCCACTTGAGTCCATAGGGAGTATTATCCTGTGGCTTGTGTACACTACCATTCAGAAGTTTGAGGTCACTTAGAAATGTCCTTATTTTTTAAAGAAAAGCTATTTTTTTGTCCATTAAAATAACATCAAATTGATCAGAAATACAGTGTAGACATTGTTAATGTTGTAAATGACCATTGTAGCTGGAAACGGCTGATTTTTAATGGAATATCTACATAGGCGTACAGAGAGGCCCATTATCAGCAACCGTCACTCCTGTATTACAATGGCATGTTGAGTTAGCTAATCCAAGTTTATAATTTTAAAAGGCTAATTGATCATTAGAAAACCTTTTTGAAATTATGTTAGCACAGCTGAAAACTGTGGTTCTGATTAAAGAAGCAATAAAACTGGCCTTCTTTAGACTTGTTGACTATCTGGAGCATCAGCATTTGTGGGTTCGATTACAGGCTCAAAATGGCCAGCAATAAAGCACTTTCTTCTGAAACTCATCAGTCTATTATTGTTCTGAGAAATGTAGGCTATTCCATGTGAGAAATTGCCAAGAAACTGAAGATTTCGTACAATGCTGTGTACTACTCCCTTCACAGAACAGCGGAAACTGGTTCTAAGCCGAAGAGAAAGAGGAGTGGGAGGCCCCGGTGCACAACTGAGCAAGAGGACAAGTACATTAGAGTGTCTAGTTTGAGAAACAGATGCCTCACAAGTCGCCAACTGGCAGCTTCATTAAATAGTACCCGCAAAACATCAGTCTCAACGTCAAAAGTGAAGAGGCGATTCCGGGATGCTGGCCTTCTAGGCAGAGTTCCTCTGTCCAGTGTCTGTGTTCTTTTGCCCATCTCAATCTTTTATTATTATTGGCCTGTCTGAGATTTGGCTTTTTCTTTGCAACTCAGCTGTCAGGGTGGTTGACAGGGGGGTTCTCAGAGGGGGCTTGGGGTTCTTCATTTGTCTCTCCTGCTGTAATGTCGAGGCTATGGTCAGGGTCTGGGGTGAACTGTTCTGCTGTAGTGTTGAGGCGTTGGTCAGGATCTGAGGCTGTTCTGCTGGCTTCTCTGCGGGCGTGGCCAACTCTCTAGTGGGTTGTTCTCTGTCCTTCTCCTCCAGCACTTTCATCTTCTCCTCTAGTGCTATGTTCTTCTCCTGCTCCTGCTCTTTCTGCTGTTGATGTTGTCTCACCACAGTCCAGAGTGCAGATATCTCTCTCCACCTCCAGGGGGTGTTGTTGTGCTAGACAATTGTTTTGTGCTGACTGGAGTGTGTTCACCTGGTGGTCCAGCTCCACCTACCTTACCTCCAGCTGGGTTAATGTATCCTGCATTTTAAATAGGGAGTAGTACTCTGTGCTGGGAGGTTGACTTTCCACTTGGGGTTGCTCGTCTGTGGGGTTGTTTAATGAAGAGGTCTGGTCTGACACACACGGGGTTTGTTTAATGAAGAGGTCTGGTCTGACACACATGGGGTATATTTCTCAAGAGAGAGATTGTTTTAGTGCATTCCCTCTTTGCTATTGTTCTGGGATTGATTTACACTTTTCACACCAAAGTACACTCATCTCTAGACCATACATCAATAGATACATACAGTAGTGTAGTCTGTAGACCATACATCTATAGATACATACAGTAGTGTAGTCTGTAGACCATACATCTATAGATACATACAGTAGTGTAGTCTGTAGACCATACATCTATAGATACATACAGTAGTGTAGTCTGACAGAACGCGTCTCCTTCCTGAGCGGTATGACGGCTGCATGGTCCCATGGTGTTTATACGTGTGTACTATTGTTTGTACAGATGAACCTGGTACCTTCAGGCATTTGGAAATTGCTCCCAAAGATGAACCAAACTTGTGGAGGTCTTGGCTGATTTCTTTTGATTTTCCCATGATGTCAATTAAAGAGGCACTAAGTTTGAAGGTAGGCCTTGAAATACATCCACAGGTACAACTCCAATTGACAAAAATGATGTCAATTAGCCTATCAGAAGCTTCTAAAGCCATGACTTTATTTTCTGGAATTTTCCAAGCTGTTTAAAGGCTCAGTCAACTTAGTGTTTGTAAACTTTTGACCCACTGGAATTGTGATATAGTGAATTATAAGTTAAATAATCTGTCTGTTAACAATTGTTGGAAAATTACTTGTGTCATGCACAAAAGTAGATGTCCTAAACGACTTCCAAAACTATAGTTTGTTAATTAACAAGAAATATGTGGAGTGCTTGAAAAACTAGTTTTAATGACTCCAACCTAAGTGTAAACTTCTGACTACAGCAGCAGTAGTAGTAGTAGTAGTAGTAATAGTAGTAGTAGCAGCAGCAGTAGTAGTAGTAGTAGTAGTAGTAGTAGCAGTAATAGTAGTAGTAGTAGCAGTAGTAGTAGCAGTAGTAGTAGTAGTAGTAGTAGTAGCAGCAGTAATAGTAGTAGTAGCAGCAGCAGCAGTAGTAATAGCAGTAGCAGTAGTAGTAGTAGCAGTAGCAGCAGTAGTAGTAGTAGTAGTAGTAGTAGTAGTAGCAGTAATAGTAGTAGTAGCAGTAATAGTAGTAGTAGCAGCAGCAGCAGTAGTAATAGTAGTAGCAGTAGTAGTAGTAGCAGTAGCAGCAGTAGTAGTAGTAGTAGTAGTAGTAGCAGTAATAGTAGTAGTAGCAGTAATAGTAGTAGTAGCAGCAGCAGCAGTAGTAATAGCAGTAGCAGTAGTAGTAGTAGCAGTAGCAGCAGTAGTAGTAGTAGTAGTAGTAGTAGTAGTAGTAGTAGTAGTAGTAGCATCTACAGTATGGATAGGTAGGCTACATGTTAGGTATTATTCATAAAAAAAATTATTTCACGTTTATTTAACCAGGTAGGCCAGTTTAGAACAACTTCTAATTTACAACTGTGACCTGGCCAAGATAAAGCAAAGTAGCGCGACAAAAACAACAACACAGAGTTACACATAAACATAGGTGCAATCGAATAACACAATAGAAAAATCTATGTACAGTGTGTGCAAATGTAGAAGAGTAGGGAGGTAAGGCAATAAATAGGCTATAGAGGCAAAATAATTACAATTTAGCATTAACACCGGAGTGATAGATGTGCAGATGATGATGTGCAAGTAGAGATACTGGGGTGCTAAAGAGCAAGAGGGTAAGTAATAATATGGGGATGAGGTAGTTGGGTGTGCTATTTACAGATTGGCTGTGTACAGGTACAGTGATCGGTAAGCTGCTCTGACAGCTGATGCTTAAAGTTAGAGAGGGAGAAATAAGACTCCAGCTTCAGTGACTTTTGCAATTCGTTACAGTCATTGGCAGCAGAGAACTGGAAGGAAAGGCGGCCAAAGGAATTCTTGGCTTTGGGGGTGACCAGTGTAACGGCATTCCTCCTCTTCTGAGGAGGAGAAGCGAGAAGGATCGGAGGACCAATGGTAAGTGTCCATAAAGTTTATTTAAAGATATAAACTGAACACTATGAAACAATACAAAACAATAAACGTGATCATGAACGAAACCGAAATAGTACCGTGTGGCAACCAACACAAACACGGAAAACAAACACCCACAACTCAAACGTGAAACCCAGGCTACCTAAGTATGATTCTCAATCAGGGACAACGATTGACAGCTGCCTCTGATTGAGAACCATACTAGGCCGAACTCAAAACACCAACATAGAAAAACACACATAGACCGCCCACCCCAAAACACGCCCTGACCATACTAAAATAAAGACAAAACAAAGGAAATAAAGGTCAGAACGTGACAACCAGTGAAATAGACCTGCTGGAGTGCGTGCTACGCGTGGGTGTTGCTATGGTGACCGTTGAGCAGAGATAAGGCAGGGCTTTACCTAGCAAATACTTATAGATGACCTGGAGCCAGTGGGTTTGGTGACAAATATTTAGTGAGTGCCAGCCAACGAGAGCATTCAGGTCACAGTGTTGGGTAGTATATGGGGCTTTGGTGACAAAACGGATGGCACTGTGATAGACTACATCCAGTTTGCTGAGTAGAGTGTTGGAGGCTTTTTTGTAGATGACATCATCGAAGTCAAGGATCGGTAGGATAGTCAGTTTTATGAGGGTATATTTGGTAGAATGAGTGAAGGAGGCTTTGTTGCAAAATAGGAGGCTGATTCTAGATTTAATTTTGGTTTGGAGATGATTAATGTGAGTCTGGAAGGAGAGTTTACAGTCTAACCAGACAGCTAGGTATTTGTAGTTGTCCACATATTCTAGGTCAGAACCGTCCAGAGTAGTGATGCTAGTCGGGCGGGAGGGTGGGGGCAGCAATCGGTTGAATAGCATGCACTTAGGTTTACTATTATTGAAAAGCAGTTGGAGGCCACGGAAGGAGTGTTTAATTTTAGTCTGGTTAGCTAACAAATATAACGCAATTATTGGGGAATACAGTTATAATAATATCTAAATAATAGCTCATTAGCTAGCCATAGCTGGTAGTGGTAGCTCATCATCATCATCATGTCAATAATTACTGCTCTGACCAAGTCGAATGAGTCCACGGTAGGCAGCTACCTGTAGCTAGCAAGCTATCAAGCTAGCTATATTGGCTAGCTAGGCTACTCAGTTCGGCAGGCCGTCTGCACTGACTTACCAATCAAATCCTTCTCCTTGTTTTCTTTCTGAATTTTGCTGTATCTTTTTCCTTTCTTTCCTTTTCTGGAAACCAAATGTCGTTTTTGAAGCATCGTGGTTATCTCTCGTGAATGCAGGCTACATGCTAGAGCAACTGTCAGAGCAGCTGTATTTATTTATTTTTCTCCTTATTTTTCTCCTTGTGGACAAAAAAACATGTGCGTTATGGGGTGGGGAGTACAAACGGGGTGATTGGGTAGAGATTCCTCATCTAATTATGGTTATACATATTACATTTTCAACACAGATTTTTGTTTCTCTAAAAATGTTTAAATGATAAACAAATAATGATCTAAACATTTAGGGCCTCACTAATAATTAATGTCCCCGCCCCCCCCCGTCCCTTAACCATTCCCCCGTCCCTTAACCATCCCCCCGTCCCTTAACCATTCCCCCGTCCCTTAACCATCCCCCCGTCCCTTAACCATTCCCCCGTCCCTTAACCATTCCCCTGTCCCTTAACCATCCCCCCGTCCCTTAACCATTCCCCCATCCCTTAACCGTCCCTTAACCATCCCCCCGTCCCTTAACCATCCCCCCGTCCCTTAACCATCCCCCCGTCCCTTAACCATCCCCCCCGTCCCTTAACCATCCCCCCGTCCCTTAACCATCCCCCCGTCCCTTAACCATCCCCCCGTCCCTTAACCATCCCCCCGTCCCTTAACCATTCCCCCGTCCCTTAACCATCCCCCCGTCCCTTAACCATTCCCCCGTCCCTTAACCATTCCCCCGTCCCTTAACCATTCCCCCGTCCCTTAACCATTCCCCTGTCCCTTAACCATCCCCCCGTCCCTTAACCATTCCCCCATCCCTTAACCGTCCCTTAACCATCCCCCCGTCCCTTAACCATCCCCCCGTCCCTTAACCATCCCCCCGTCCCTTAACCATCCCCCCGTCCCTTAACCATCCCCCCGTCCCTTAACCATCCCCCCGTCCCTTAACCATCCCCCCGTCCCTTAACCATCCCCCCGTCCCTTAACCATTCCCCCCGTCCCTTAACCATCCCCCCGTCCCTTAACCATCCCCCGTCCCTTAACCATCCCCCCGTCCCTTAACCATCCCCCCGTCCCTTAACCATTCCCCCATCCCTTAACCATCCCCCCATCCCTTAACCATCCCCCCATCCCTTAACCATCCCCCCGTCCCTTAACCCCCCCCCCGTCCCTTAACCATCCCCCCGTCCCTTAACCATCCCCCCGTCCCTTAACCATCCCCCCGTCCCTTAACCATCCCCCCGTCCCTTAACCATCCCCCCGTCCCTTAACCATCCCCCCGTCCCTTAACCATCCCCCCGTCCCTTAACCATCCCCCCGTCCCTTAACCATTCCCCCGTCCCTTAACCATTCCCCCGTCCCTTAACCATTCCCCCATCCCTTAACCGTCCCTTAACCATCCCCCCGTCCCTTAACCATCCCCCCGTCCCTTAACCATCCCCCCGTCCCTTAACCGTCCCCCCGTCCCTTAACCGTCCCCCGTCCCTTAACCATTCCCCCGTCCCTTAACCGTCCCCCCGTCCCTTAACCATCCCCCCGTCCCTTAACCATTCCCCCGTCCCTTAACCGTCCCCCCGTCCCTTAACCATTCCCCCGTCCCTTAACCGTCCCCCGTCCCTTAACCATTCCCCCGTCCCTTAACCGTCCCCCCGTCCCTTAACCATCCCCCGTCCCTTAACCATTCCCCCGTCCCTTAACCGTCCCCCCGTCCCTTAACCATTCCCCCGTCCCTAACCATTCCCCCGTCCCTTAACCATTCCCCCGTCCCTTAACCATTCCCCCGTCCCTTAACCATCCCCCCGTCCCTTAACCATTCCCCCGTCCCTTAACCAATCCCCCATCCCTTAACCGTCCCTTAACCATCCCCCCGTCCCTTAACCATCCCCCGTCCCTAACCATCCCCCCGTCCCTTAACCATCCCCCCGTCCCTTAACCATCCCCCCGTCCCTTAACCATCCCCCCGTCCCTTAACCATCCCCCCGTCCCTTAACCATCCCCCGTCCCTTAACCATCCCCGTCCCTTAACCATTCCCCCGTCCCTTAACCATTCCCCCATCCTTAACCGTCCCTTAACCATCCCCCCGTCCCTTAACCATCCCCCCGTCCCTTAACCATCCCCCCGTCCCTTAACCGTCCCCCCGTCCCTTAACCGTCCCCCGTCCCTTAACCATTCCCCCGTCCCTTAACCGTCCCCCCGTCCCTTAACCATCCCCCGTCCCTTAACCATTCCCCCGTCCCTTAACCGTCCCCCCGTCCCTTAACCATTCCCCCGTCCCTTAACCATCCCCCCGTCCCTTAACCATTCCCCCGTCCCTTAACCATTCCCCCGTCCCTTAACCATCCCCCATCCCTTAACCATCCCCCCGTCCCTTAACCATTCCCCCCGTCCCTTAACCATTCCCCCGTCCCTTAACCATTCCCCCGTCCCTTAACCATCCCCCCGTCCCTTAACCCCCCCCCGTCCCTTAACCATCCCCCCGTCCCTTAACCATTCCCCCGTCCCTTAACCATCCCCCCGTCCCTTAACCATTCCCCCCGTCCCTTAACCATTCCCCCCGTCCCTTAACCATCCCCCCGTCCCTTAACCATCCCCCGTCCCTTATTATGTGCATCAAAAGTACGATATGCTTCTCTGAACTAACACTGTAATACCATATCTTATAACTTAGATAGTCATGTTGTTGATATAACAGACTTTCCAATGATGCCCACTTGACCTAGATGTATAATGGACAGATTGCGAAAAACAACAACAGTAATGGCGTGAGGGCGCGGATGCAGGGTTGTGTCCCAAACAAAACAACTACCAGTGTACTTGCTCTAGTTCCTCAATGGCACAGCTAGGAGAGATAAAAAAAAGCACCTTATAGTTGAACACTCTTATTTTGAGTTATAAAATGCATTGAAATTACTTAGGAACTGTGCACATTTGAGAGAGGTGTGGGGCCACTAGATAGTCCTCTCAATCAAACCATTGTCATTGTTTTGTCTTACAGTATGTTGCACCTAGCCCACATTTTCCAGGAATATTCTTACCATGTTACTGAATGTATCCAGAGTATTTTAGATTTCGCTATAAACAAATGCGGTGAAAGGTACAGTAAGTGTAAAATGCACATAAAATCGAAATCGAAATTCAGTCTTGTGTCAGGTAAATTGTTGTGTCCTCACATTTGGTCTAATCATTTTCCCATAATCTCCAAACTGTTCCCTTTCAATTGTTACCATGGTTATGCATATGCTTTCCATATCTTTTCTGTAAGAAACATTTACATGTAGCCCTATCCATATAAGCCAATTCCCACCAGTGTAAAAGGTTGAGCCCCAGCTTCAGAAGTATGTGAAATGGCTGGATGAAACGTCCTGGAATCGGCTAATGGAAAATCATATTAGGTTTTCGCTTCAATTTCATTCCTTTTGTACTCGGAAACATTTATAGAGACCAAACACACTTGCATGCACAATCAGACGCTAACACAGGCGCACACACAGAGGCACACACACACACACACACACACACACACACACACACAGACAGATGAAGAGAGCGATGCTAGAGGATAGGACTTCCTCACTGTCTGCAGGTCTGCAGTTAGTTGTTATATTGCTCTGATGGGGATTGTGTTCCTGTAGGATTACGTCAATATCGTCCCTATTTCTTCCTCTCCATTCTCCCTTCCTCCTCCTGCCCTCTCCCTCCCTCCCTCCTCTTCTCTTTCCTCCTCCTCTCCTCCCCGTCCTCTCTTTCCTCCTCATCTACACCTCCTCTCTTTCCTCCTCCTCTCCTCCCCGTCCTCTCTTTCCTCCTCCTCTCCTCCCCGTCTTCTCTTTCCTCCTCATCTCCTCCTCCCTCCTCCTCTCTTTCCTCCTCCTCTCCTCCCCGTCCTCCTCTCTTTCCTCCTCCTCTCCTCCCCGTCCTCTCTTTCCTCCTCCTCTCCTCCCCGTCTTCTCTTTCCTCCTCCTCTCCTCCCCGTCCTCTCTTTCCTCCTCATCTCCTCCTCCTCTCTTTCCTCCTCCTCTCCTACGCGTCCTCTCTTCTCCTCCTCCCTCCTCCTCTCCTCCCTCCTACTCTTTTTCAGTCTCTCCTCCTCTCCTCCTCCATCTTCCTCTCCATCCTCACCTAAAAAGAAAAGAGAAAGATAAGTGTTTCCAATGACATCATCAGTGTGCATCATGTAA
>NC_034187.2:8688471-8748471 GCF_002021735.2 Oncorhynchus kisutch
TGAATGCCTTATAAATGCCTTACAATTGCCTTATGAATGCCTTATAAATGCCTTATGAATGCCTTATAAATACCTTATCAATTCCTTATAATTGCCTAATGAATGCCTCATAAATGCCTTAGGAATGCCTTATACATTTTTATAAACATTAATAAATGTTACCGAGGTCTCTTCTATTTGTTTTCTCCTCTCCTTCATCAGAGCAGGAACTTACAGAGAGGCTAGCTAGGGGAAACAGGGATGTGTTTCAATAGTCTCCAGGGGCATCCTCCTCTCCTCTTCTTCATCAAAGCAGGAAGTTACAGAGAGGCTAGCTAGGGGAAACAGGGACGTGTTTCAATAGACTCCAGGGGCATCCTCCTCTCCTCTTCTTCACCAGAGCAGGAACTTACAGAGAGGCTAGCTAGGGGAAACAGGGATGTGTTTCAATAGTCTCCAGGGGCATCCTCCTCTCCTCTTCTTCATCAGAGCAGGAACTTACAGAGAGGCTAGCTAGGGGAAACAGGGATATGTCTCAATAGTCTCCAGGGGCATCCTCCTCTCCTCTTCTTCTTAGACAATGATCTGGAAAAAGTAGGATAGGTAAAAGCGATATGATTGATGCTGATACCAGGGATTTGCTTTCAGTGCAGATGGAAGGAAGGAAGGAAGGATGGAAGGAAGGATGGAAGGAAGGAAGGATTAGAAGACTTTAGAACAAGGTCATCTATGTCGGGCATCTGTGTTTAGTCTTTGAGGATTCAAATACACTTAATGCTCCATCACACCTCTCAGTAAACATGTTGAAAGAATGAGCCAGGCCTTGTTACTAGTGGGTGACAACTTGGTACTGGTACATTTGGTTATGTAAGTGTATTCCGGCTCGCTGAGTGGAACTGACGTCAACAACAGCCCAAGTGGCTTCCATGAAACGTTTTGACATCGATTAACAGGAAAATCCATGGACAACGATGTTATTAGCTGGTGACATGGACATATTTCCCCACGCCGTCATACTGAGTTTGACTTTATTATTAGAAAATATATATAATTTGTGGAAAAATGTCATCAGTTCTTTGTACTGTATTGCCTCCTGTATTTTAGTCTGCTCCGCATTATTGAACATTTGATGGCTAAATACTATCACCAGTCTTGCAGAAGTTTGCACACACACACACACACACACACACACACACACACACACACACACACACACACACACACACACACACACACCTCTCTCTTTCTCTCTCTCCCCCTTGCTGTCTATCTCGCTCATACTGTAATTCTATTCAAGGGGCTTTATTGGCATGAGAAACATATGTTAACATTCGACCAAAGCAAGTAAAATGGATAAACAAAAGTGAAATAAATAAAAAGTGAACAACAAATATTACAACTCACATACTTCCAAAATAATAGAGACATTTCAAATGTCACAGTATGTCTATATACAGCTATGTGCACATAGTTAAAGTACAAAAGGGTGATACATAAACATAAATATGGAATGTATTTACATTGGTGTTTGTTCTTCACTTGGTTGCCATTTTCTTTTGGCAACAGGTCACAAATTGTCACGCCGGCTCCCGCGCTCCCTCTCTGGCACCAGAGGGCACCAGGCTGCCCTTCATTACGCACACCTGTACCTATCATTACGCGCATAAGCGCCCATTGGTACTCACCTGGACTCCTTCACGTTGTTGATTGCACCCTCCATATCTGTCTGTTCCTCAGTTTTGTTCCATGTGCCAGCATTATTGCCGTAATGTTGTTTTTTTAACCCCCGTTCAGAAGCTGTTCTTGTTTTGCTTGTTGTCTTTTTGCCATTAAATGTTCACTCAGTGTACATGTTTCTCGTCTCCAGCGTTGGTCATTACAGAATGTTGACACCACTATTTGAAGCATCAGGGAGTTCTTGTTTTTTGTATTTGGTGGTGACGTCGAATCCGGGTGCTTCCGCTGATGGAACCGGAGGTTCCTCAGCTGGCTCGTTGGGCTTCCACACCTTAGCTGGTTCAAGAGGTTTCCTTGCCTCGGTTGGCAAGGCAAGCTTCCATCCCAAGTCATGCCTCAGCCGGCTCGTCGGTTTCCCATGCCTCAGCCGGCCCATCAGGCTCCCACTCCTCAACGGGATCGTCAGGCTTTCACACCTCAGCCGGATCGTCAGGCTCCCACGCCTCAGCCGGTGTGTCCCGCGCACATACCTCGGCCGGCCCGTCAGGCCCGCCCAGGTGGGATGCCGGATGGCGCCCCTGAAGGGGGGGGTACTGTCACACCGACTCCCACTCCCTATCTCTGGCACTCGAGGGCACCAGGCTGCCCTGCATTACTCACACCTGTCACAATCATTACGCGCATCAGTGCTCATTGGAGTCACCTGGACTCCTGCACGTTGTTGATTGCCCCCTCTATATCTGTCTGTTCCTCAGTTTTGTTCCCTGTTTCAGCATTATTGTCGTAATGTCATTTTGTTCAACCTCATCCAAATGCTGTTCTTGTAATGTTTGATGTCCGTTTCCATTAAATATTCACTCGACTTGCTTAACATCTCCTGCGTCGGTCCTTACACAAAACGTTCTACTTTGATTGCACACTGTTATTTCACCCAAGGGCTTTATTGGCATGGGAAACATGTGTTAACATTGCCAAAGCAAGTGAGGTAGATAATATATAAAGTGAATATATAAAGTGAAATAAACAATAAAAATTAACAGTAAACATTACACATACAGAAGTTTCAAAACAATAATGACATTACAAATGTCATATTAAATATATATAGTGTTTTAACAATGTACAAATGGTTAAAGGACACAAGATAAAATAAATAAGCATAAATATGGGTTGTATTTACAATGGTGTGTGTTCTTCGCTGGTTGCCCTTTTCTCGTGGCAACAGGTCACAAATCTTGCTGCTGTGATGGCACACTGTGGAATTTCACCCAGTAGATATGAGAGTTGATCAAAATAGGATTTGATTTTGAATTCTTTGTGGGTCTGTGTAGTCTGAGGGAAATATGTGTCTCTAATATGGTCATATATTTGGCAGGATGTTAGGAAGTGCAGCTCAGTTTCCACCACATTTTTTGGGCTAGCATGCACATAGCCTGTCTTCTCTTGAGAGCCAGATCTGCTTACGGCTGATTTTCTCAATAGCAACGCTATGCTCACTGCGTCTGTACATAGTCAAAGCTTTCCTTACATTTGGGTCAGTCACGGTGGTCAGGTATTCTGCCACTCTGTACTATCTGCTTAGGACCAAAGAGCATTGAGTTTTTTTGTTAATTACTTGACACATTGTAAAAAATTATCTTTTTGTTTTCTCATGATTTGGTTGGGTCTAATTGTGTTGCTGTCCTGTGGCTCTGTGGCTCTGTGAATTCTTGGTTGGTGAGCGGACCCCAGACCTGACAATCATAAAGAGCAATGGCTTCTCGAACTGTCATGTCAAGTTTTATGTTCCTTTTGATGGCATAGAAGGCCCTTCTTGCCCTGTCTCTCAGACTGTTCACAGTTTTGTGGAAGTTACCTGTGGCGCTGATGTTAAGGCCGTGGTATGTATAGTTTTTTTATGCGCTCTAGGGCAACGGTGTCTAGGTGGGATTTGCAGTTGTGGTCCTGCAACTGGACCTTTTATGAACACGATTACATTTTTCATACTGCGATTTACTGTCAGAATCTGTGCAGAAGATCTAGGTGCTGCTGTTGGCCCTCCTAGGCTGGGGACAGAAGCACCAGATCATCAGCAAACAGTAGACATTTGACTTCAGATTCTAGTAGGCTAAGGCTGGGCGCTGCAGACTGTTCTGGTGCCCTTTCCAATTCATTGATATATATGTTGAAGAGGGTGAGGTGCATGTCCCTGGACCTGGAAATGGTTGATCAATTAAAATCAAATTGTATTTGTCACATTCGCCGAATACAACAGGTGTTGACCTCACAGTGAAATGCTTACTTGTAAGCCCATAACCAACAATGCAGTTTTAAGAAAATACAACAAAAAAAGTAAGAGATAAGAATAACAAATAATTAAAGAGCAGCAGTAAATAACTAAAGTGTGGCTATATATATGGGGTACCAGTACAGAGTCAATGTTCGGGGGCACTGGTGTCGTGGTAATATGTACATGTAGGTAGAGTCACTAAAGTGACTATGCATAGATAATAACAGAGGGTAGTAGAAGCAGTGTAGGAGGGGGGTGGGGCATTGTAAATAGTCCATTGCCATTTGATTAGTTGTTCAGGAGTCTTATGGCTTGGGGGTAGAAGCTGTTCATGAGCCTCTTGGACCTAGACTTGTCAATCCGGTACCACATGACGTGCGGTGGCAGAGAGAACAGTCTATGACTAGGGTGACTGGGGCCTTTGACAATTTTTAGGGCCTTCCTCTGACACCGCCTGGTATGGAGGTCCTGGATGGCAGGAAGCATGGCCCTGTTGAATGCACAGGGCCGTACACACTACCCTCTGTAGTGCCTTGCGGTCAGAGGCCGAGCAGTTTCCATACCAGGCAGTGATGCAACCCGTCAGGATGCTCACGATGGTGCAGATATAAAACCTTTTGAGGATTTGAGGACCCATGACAAATCTTTTCAGTCTCCTGAGGGGCAATAGGTTTTGTTGTGCCCTCTTCATGACTGTCTTGGTGTGCTTGGATCATGTTAGTTGGTTGGTGATGTGGACACCAAGGAACTTGAAGCTCTCAACCTGCTCCACTACAGCCCCGTCGATGAGAATGGGGGCATGCTCGGGCCTCCTTTTACTGTAGTCCACAATCATCTCCTTTGTCTTGATCACGTTGTTGGAGAGGTTGTTGTCCTTGCACCACACGGTCAGGTCTCTGACCTCCTCCTTATAGGCTGCCTCATCATTGTCGGTGGTCAGGCCTACCACTGTTGTGTCATCAGCAAACTTAATGATGGTGCAGTCATGAGTGAACAGGGAGTACAGGACTGAGCACGCACCCCTGAGGGGCCCCCGTGTTGAGGATCAGCATGGCAGATGTGTTGTTACCTACCCTTACCACCTGGGGGCGGCCCGTCAGGAAGTCCAGGATCCAATTGCAGAGGGAGGTGTTTAGTCCACCCCTCTAGGATGGATAATTTGTCATCGTTAAAGTCATGTGATTCTATTTGGGGGATATAGGTAGCACACATGAGTACATTTTTCTCTGTTGAGATTCCTTCCTAATTTCTATCCAGATGCTAAATGTTCCTGTTTTGAATAATTTAATAGAGTGGGTTAGGTCTGCTCTATAGCAAATTAGCATTCCCCCTGGTTCTCTTCCCTGTTTCACACCTGGTAGTTTGGTGGATGGGACTACCAGCTCTCTATAACCTAGAGGGTAACAAGTGTGTCCATCTCCTGTATACCATGTTACTTGTAGGATGACAATGTCTGTATTTCCAAAGTCTGGGTTCCTGCTCTTTAGGTCAAAGGCAGATGACCTCAGACCTTGTATATTCCAGGATGAGATAGTTAAAGCTTTGTGTTCCATAGTGTCTCGTGTTGTTTTTGTGTGGTTTAGGACCATCACAGTAGGTGTGAGCAGAGCATGTTGAGCATCTGATACGTCTTAGGTCACAGGATGGGGCTTGGTGTTGTGCATTAGTGGGGGTTGGGCCTGTTTTTCTGCTCAAGGCCTTGACATATGTGTTGCTGTCATGTTGATGTCCTTGCTGCAGGGGCAGGGGGCATGGGGGGTCAGAAGGTGCATAAGTCTGATCTGTGATGGCCTATATAAGGTGTGACCAGGGTTTGTCTGGGGGCGTTTCAGCTGGTTGGGGTGTGGCTGGTGAAGCTGTGGTCTGGGTATATGTCCTCTTGGCATGAGTTCTCTTGGGTGAAGGTCCTTCGGGAGGGGGTCTTGCACGTCTGGGAGGTTGTCTCGCTTGTCTGGGGCCAGGTAGACATTAGTTTTTTTGTGGCACAGTCCCGGGAAATGCTTGGTTTCACCCGATGTATGGTGGCAAGGTGAATGTATTTCCACCGTAGCTGGGGAAAGTGGAAGAAGCTTTTTCAATCACTCCCTTTCCTGCTGTGGCCACCCTTTCTTGCTGGGCCCTCAGGTCATTTGTGCCCGTGTGAATTATAATGTAGCTTGGGGGACCCTAGTCGATTCTCTGACAACACCTCCAGGGCATGTCTAGTGTTTGGGCACCAGAGTTTAGCCACTTTGTGTTTCGGAAAAAGTGTATTATCTTTGAGTCAATGAGGTGACACAATGACTGGCTTGTCTGTGTCCTCAGGTGATGTGTGGGTGTTGTTAGGAGAGCTATCAGGGGAAGCTGACAGGGAGGATGTTAGGAGGGGGTGTGGTCTGTTGGGTTGGTAGGTCCTGTGTTGCCTGTCCCATTGTGGTATTGAGGTTGTGGTATGGGTCTGAGGTGGGCTGGTATCTGTACCATGTGTTCCTCTCTCCCCTCCTTAAGTTCTCTCACTCACAGCAGAATAGATATTGGTAAACAAGAGATGTATTAGTAAACAAGAGATGTATTAGTGAACAATAGATATATTAGCAAACAATAGATATATTAGCAAACAATAGATGTATTAGTGAACAAGAGATGTATTAGTAAACACTATGTATTAGTAAACACTATATGTATTAGTAAACAAGAGATGTATTAGTGAAAAATATATATATTAGTAAACACAATATGTATTAGTAAACAAGAGATGTATTAGTGAAAAATAGATATATTAGTAAACACGATATGTATTAGTAAACAAGAGATGTATTAGTGAACAATAGATGTATTAGTTAACATGATATGTATTAGTAAGAAGAGATGTATTAGTAAAGAAGAGATGTATTAGTAAGAAGAGATGTATTAGTAAAGAAGAGATGTATTAGTAATTAAGAGATGTATTAGTAAGAAGAGATGTATTAGTAATTAAGAGATGTATTAGTAAAGAAGAGATGTATTAGTAATTAAGAGATGTATTAGTAAAGAAGAGATGTATTAGTAATTAAGAGATGTATTAGTAAAGAAGAGATGTATTAGTAATTAAGAGATGTATTAGTAAAGAAGAGATGTATTAGTAAACAAGAGATGTATTAGTAAACAAGAGATGTATTAGTGAACAAGAGATGTATTAGTTAACATGATATGTATTAGTAAGAAGAGATGTATTAGTAATTAAGAGATGTATTAGTAATTAATAGATGTATTAGTAATTAAGAGATGTATTAGTAAAGAAGAGATGTATTAGTAATTAAGAGATATATTAGTACGAAGAGATGTATTAGTAAAGAAGAGATGTATTAGTAAAGAAGAGATGTATTAGTAAAGAAGAGATGTATTAGTAATTAAGAGATGTATTAGTAAAGAAGAGATGTATTAGTAATTAAGAGATGTATTAGTAATTAAGAGATATATTAGTAAGAAGAGATGTATTAGTAAAGAAGAGATGTATTAGTAATTAATAGATGTATTAGTAATTAAGAGATATATTAGTAAGAAGAGATGTATTAGTAAAGAAGAGATGTATTAGTAATTAAGAGATGTATTAGTAAAGAAGAGATGTATTAGTAATTAAGAGATGTATTAGTAATTAAGAGATATATTACTAAGAAAGAGATGTATTAGTAAACAAGAGGGGTATTAGTAAACAAAATATGTATTAGTAAGAAAGAGATATATCAGTAAGAAGAGATGTATTAGTAAAGAAGAGATGTATTAGTAATTAAGAGATGTATTAGTAAAGAAGAGATGTATTAGTAATTAAGAGATGTATTAGTAATTAAGAGATATATTAGTAAGAAAGAGATGTATTAGTAAACAAGAGGGGTATTAGTAAACAAAATATGTATTAGTAAGAAAGAGAGGAATTAGTCAACAAGAGAGACACCTTTTGCAGTAATTACAGCTGCAAGTCTCTTGAGGTATGTCTCCTTAAGCTTGGTACTTCTAGCCACAGGAATTTTTCCCCATTCTTCAGGGCAAAACTGCTCCAGCTCCTTCAAGTTGGATGTGTTCCACTGGTGTACAGAAATCTTTAAGTCATACCACAGATTCTCAATTGGATTGAGGTCTGGGCTTTGACAAGGCCATTCCAAGACATTTAAATGTTTCCCCTTAATAACTTCTTGCGACTAGCAATCCCGGATCCAGGAGCGTAATCATAGCCTCAAACGAATTAGCATAACGCAGCGGACATAAATACCCCTAGAAACTTTTCATGAAAATCGCAAAATGAAATATATTCAAACACAACCGTAGCCTTTTGTTAATCACACTGTCATCTCAGATTTTCAAAATATGCGTTACAGCCAACGCTAGACAAGCATTTGTGTAAGTTTATCATGGAATAATGCTATGCTAGGCTCTGCTGGCAGCAGGCAACATTTTCATGAAAATAAGAAAAGCAGCCAAATTAAATCATTTACCTTTGAAGAACTTCGGAGGTTTTCACTCAGGAGACACCCAGTTAGATAGCAAATGTTCCTTTTTTCCAAAAAGATGATTTTTGTAGGCGAAATAGCTGCCGTTTGTTCATCATGCTTGGCTGAGAAATCGACCGGAAAATGCTACCACTACAACGCCAAATCTTTTTCAAAATTAGCTCCATAATATCGACAGAAACACGGCAAACGTTGTTTAGGATCCATCCTCAAGGTGTTTTTAACATATATATTCGATAATATATCCATCGAGGCAATTGGTTTCTCATAAGAAGCGATTGGAAAAATGGCTACCTCAGCATTTTACGCAAGATTTTCTGCGGGAGACACCATGTGACCACTTGCTAAATATGGTCCCTTATGGCTATTCTTCAATGGAAATGCGTAAAAAGACGTCACAATGCTGTAGACACCTTGGGGAATACGTGGAAAACGTAAGCTCATTCGTAGCCCATTCACAGCCATATAAGGAGTCATTGGCATGAGGCGGTTTTAAAAAATGTGGCACTTCCTGGTTGGATTTTTATCTGGGTTTCGCCTGTAACATCAGTTCTGTGCCACTCACAGACAATACCTTTGCAGTTTTGGAAACGTCAGAGTGTTTTCTTTCCAAAGCTGTCAATTATATGCTTAGTCGAGCATCTTTTCGTGACAAAATATCTTGTTTAAAACGGGAACGTTTTTCATCCAAAAATTTAAATAGTGCCCCCTAACACCACTCCGAGTGTTGCTTTAGCAGTATGCTTAGGGTCATTGTCCTGCTGGGAGGTGAACCTTCATCTCAGGCTCAAATCTCTGGAAGACTGAAATAGGTTTCCCTCAAGCACTTCCCTGTATTTAGCGCCATCCATCATTTCTTCAATTCTGACCAGTTTCCCAGTCCCTGCCGATGAAAAATATACCCACAGCATGATGCTGCCACCACCATGCTTGGATGGTGTTCTCGGGGTGATGAGAGGTGTTGGGTTTGCACCGGACATAGTGTTTTTCTTGATTGCCAAAAAGCTACATTTTAATCTCATCTGACCAGAGTAACTTCTTCCATATACAGTGGGGCAAAAAAGTATTTAGTCAGCCACCAATTGTGCAAGTTCTCCCACTTAAAAAGATGAGAGAGGCCTGTAATTTTCATCATAGGTACACTTCAACTATGACAGACAAAATTAGGGAGAAAAAATCCAGAAGATCACATTGTAGGATGTTTTATGAATTTATTGTTCAGGGGCAGAACGACAGATTTTTACCTTGTCAGCTTAGGGATTCAATCTTGCAACCTTTCGGTTACTAGTGCAATGCTCTAACCTCTAGGCTACCTAATTAATACCCTCCTTGCCTGGTCTGTGAGTTTTGGTGGGTGGCCCTCTCTTGGCAGGTTTGTTGTGGTGCCATATTCTTTCCATTTTTTAATACTGGATTTAATGGTGCTTTGTGGGATGTTGAAAGTTTTGGCTATTTTTTTATAATCAAACCCTGATCTGTACTTCTCAACAACTTTGTCGCTGACCTGTTTGGCGAGCTCCTTGGTCTTCATGGTGCTGCTTGCTTAGTGGTGTTGCAGACACTGGGTTCTTTCAGAACAGGTGTATATATACTGAGATCATGTGACACTTAGATTGCACACAGATGTACTTTATTTAACTAATTATGTGACTTCTGAAGGTAATTGGTTGCACCAGATCTTATTTAGGGGCTTCATAGCAAAGGGGGTGAATACATATGCACGCACCACTTTTTCTATTTATTTATTTTTTTGTCCAATTTTTTGAAGCAAGTCATTTTTTAAATTTCACTTCACTAATTTGGACTTTTTGTGTATGTATATTACATGAAATCCAAATAAAACTCTATTTAAATTACAGGTTGTAATGCAACAAAATAGAAAATATGCCAAAGGGGAATGAATACTTTTGCAAGACACTGTATTACAAGAGAGGTATTAGTGAACAAGATAAGTATTAGTAAACAAGAGGTATTAGTGAACAAGATAAGTATTAGTAAACAAGAGAGGTATTAGTGAACAAGATAAGTATTAGTAAACAAGAGAGGTATTAGTGAACAAGACAAGTATTAGTAAACAAGAGAGGTATTAGTGAACAAGATAAGTATTAGTAAACAAGAGGTATTAGTGAACAAGATAAGTATTAGTAAACAAGAGAGGTATTAGTGAACAAGATAAGTATTAGTAAACAAGAGAGGTATTAGTGAACAAGATAAGTATTAGTAAACAAGAGAGGTATTAGTGAACAAGATAAGTATTAGTAAACAAGAGAGGTATTAGTGAACAAGATAAGTATTAGTAAACGCGAGACGTATTTGTAAACAAGTAGGGGATTTAGTAAACAATAAATGTTTTATTAAACAAAAGGGGTATTAGTAAACAAGAGATGTACTAGTAAACAATAGATTTATTGGTAATAAACACCCATTTTCAAACACTAAGTTCTTGACTCTTTTCATTGAACACATTTTCTTAAGCAACCATTTTGTAAACATGTGTGTAATGTACAGTATGTGTTTTTGCTCGTGCATCCCCTGGGGATAAATTCATGTCTGAATAGTCCTGAATCTGATGGACAGTGAACGTTCTCCCTGATTGTCCTGGATGACACTGCAAGTATATTATCATGCCTGCTCCAGGCTGCCCTTCATTACGCACACCTGTCACCATCATTACGTGCAGCAGCGCTCATTGGACTCACCTTGACTCCTTCCCTTTGTTGATTGCCCCATCTATAACTGTCTGCTCCCCCGTTTGTTCCCTGTGTCTGCATTGATGTCGTAATGTGTTCATGTCCAGACACTGTCTGGAGGTGTTCCATGTCCTTTGATATGAAATGTTCACACCCTGTACCTGCTTCTCGTCTCCACCAGCATCTTCCCTTAGATCTTTACATATTGACTTGAACAGGATTGAACTAACATGCTGACTAATCACTCTATATTATAGAGAGGATCAATGGCTTGACACAGCAGATCACTCTGTAATAAGGACAGGGTCAATGGCTCGACACAGCAGATCACTCTGTATTATAGGGGATCAATGGCTTGACACAGCAGATCACTCTGTATTATAGAGAGGATCAATGGCTCGACACAGCAGATCACTCTGTATTATAGAGAGGATCAATGGCTCGACACAGCAGATCACTCTGTATTATAGAGAGGGTCAATGGCTCGACACAGCAGATCACTCTGTATTATAGAGAGGGTCAATGGCTTGACACAGCAGATCACTCTATATTATAGAGATGATCAATGGCTTGACACAGCAGATCACTCTGTAATAAGGACAGGGTCAATGGCTCGACACAGCAGATCACTCTGTATTATAGGGGATCAATGGCTTGACACAGCAGATCACTCTGTATTATAGGGGATCAATGGCTTGACACAGCAGATCACTCTGTATTATAGAGAGGATCAATGGCTTGACACAGCAGATCACTCTGTATTATAGAGGATCAATGGCTTGACACAGCAGATCACTCTGTATTATAGAGGATCAATGGCTTGACACAGCAGATCACTCTGTATTATAGAGGATCAATGGCTTGACACAGCAGATCACTCTCTGTATTATAGAGAGGATCAATGGCTCGACACAGCAGATCACTCTATATTATAGAGAGGATCAATGGCTTGACACAGCAGATTACTCTGTAATAAGGACAGGGTCAATGCCATGACACAGCAGATCACTCAGTATTTTGGAGAGGAGATAACATTATGATCTGATCAATAGCAGTTTGGTGGCCAAACACTTTGTTTCTGCACCCTGAGTAAACACAAGTGGAGGGCAACACTAAATCTAATGGACCTGTCTGTCGTTCTGACTGCTCTGTCTGGCTGTCTGTTTGTCTAATTTGCTTTTGTCACGACTTCTACCGAAGTCGTTGCCTCTCCTTGTTCGGGCGGTGCTCGGCGTTCGACGTCACCGGTCTTCTAGCCATCATTGATCCATTTTTCATTTTCCATTGGTTTTGTCTTGTCTTCCCACACACCTGTTTTCAATCCCATTCATTACCTGTTGTGTATTTAACCCTCTGTTTCCCCTCATGTCTTTGTCCGAGATTATTTATTGTCAGTGTAGTGTTTTTCTGTTGTATAGGTGCGCGACGGGTCTTCGTACCCATATTTGTTTATGTTCTTTTCCTGTTTAGTGTTATGGAGCATGTTACTGGGACATTATTAAAAGACTCCAGCCCTGCAGGTATTGCTAAAGACCTACAGGGCCGTACAGCTACAGTGTCAACAACCCTCCAGCTGGAGGAACACACAGATCTACACTAGCTCCTACTTTATGATATCTATCCACACATGACTATTTTCGTCGAGAGAGAGAGAGAGAGAGAGAGAGAGAGAGAGAGAGAGAGAGAGAGAGAGCGAGAGAGAGAGAGAGAGAGAAAAATCCATGTACACAAACAATTAGTGTGCGGTTAATATTGACAAAAAACACACATTTCTTTCCTCAGGGCCGTGGGGTGAGACAGGGAAGCAGTTTAAGCCCCACCCTCTTCAACATATATATCAATGAATTGCCGAGGGCACTAGAACAGTCCGCAGCACCCGGCCTCACCCTACTAGAATCTGAAGTCAAATGTCTACTGTTTGCTGAGGATCTTGTGCCTATGTCACCAACCAAGGAGGGCCTACAGCAGCACCTAATGTAGATCTTCCACAAAGATGCCTGTCAGACCTGGGCCCTGAAGGTAAATCTCAGTAAGACAAAAATAATGGTGTTCCAAAAACTATACGACCTAAACATCAGCACCACAGGTAACTTCCACAAAACTGTGAACGATCTGAGAGACAAGGCAAGAAGGACCTTCTACACCATCAAAAGGAACATCAAATTTGACATACCAACTACGATCTGGCTAAACATATCTGAATCAGTTATAGAACCCATTGCCCTTGATGGTTGTGATGTCTGTTGTCTGCTCACCAACCAAGAATTCATAAAATGGGACAAACACTAAATGAACTATCAACATGAAGAATTCTACAAAAACGTTCTTTGTGACGTAAAACACCAAATTCATAATGCATTCCGAGCAGAATTAGGCCGATACCCGCTAATTATCAAAATCCACAAAAGAGCCGTTCAATTCTACAACCACCTAAAAGGAAGCAATTCCCAAACCTTCAATAACAAAGCCATCACCTACAGAGAGATGAACCTGGGGCTCTCATCACAAACACAAACAGACCCAATAGAGCCCCAGGACAGCAACACAATTAGCCCCAAACAAATCATGCGATAACAAAAAGGTCAAATGACTTGAAACATTGGAACAAATTTAGCAAAAAACTAAGCAAACTGGAATGTTATTTGCCCCTAAACAGAGAGTACACAGTGGCAGAATACCTGACCACTGTGATTGACCCAATATTAAGGATAGGTTTTACTATGTACAGACTCCGAGAGAATAGTCAATTGGGTGAAATACCACAGTGTGACATCACAGCAGCAAGATTCATGACCTGTTGCCACAAGAAAAGCGCAACCAGTGAAGAACAAACACCGTTGTAAATACAACTCATATTTATGTTTATTTATTTTCCCTTCTGTACTTGAACTATTTGCACATTGTTATAACACTGTACAAAGACATACTATGACATTTGAAATGTCTCTACTATTGTGTACCTTATTTGAGTGTAATATTTACTGTTCACTTTTTATTGTTTATTTCACTTTTGTTTATCTATTTCCCTTGCTTTGGCAACACAAAACACAATGCAAACACAACGCAAACACAGAGTGTATTTGGAAAGTATTCAGAACCATGGACTTTTTCCACATTATGTTACATTACAGCCTTAATCTAAAATGGATTCAATTGTTTTATTTCCTCATCAATATACTATCATGACGTGGCCTTTTCTCTGTATAGATCGTGGATTCCCCCTCTCTCACTCTCTCCTACACCAGGTTCTGTTATCTCAGGTCGTAAATTCCTGGCGGAGACTCTCTCCCCCTTTTCATGCAGAGAGAGACCACAGAGTGAACAAAGGATTTCACGTGGCCAAACTCCTAAATCCCCAAAATGGGAAAATGAAACTATATGTCCACTTGTGAGAATGTGGGAAGGGTCCATGGACACTTAAGGGACAGTTATGTTGAGTGTGTTTCATTTGGTGACCTCATGAAGGACAGGAAACACACATAACTATATCTCTGAATGTGTACATTTCTCAAGTATGGTGTTTGTGTTTATTTATTGTATAACATGAAAGAGTAAAGATGAAACTATTTGTGAAATGATGTAATATGATGTTAAACCTTTAATGTGAGAGAATTGTATTCCCTTTAAAGTTGAATTAAGTCATTGGCCCGCCCCAATGAACAGACATGATCTGGCATCATGGAACCGCCCTTTCCTATTGTTACGAATAAAACTCCCTCCTGAGGAAATCCTCGTCAGACCATGCATACCTCGGTGTAAATTGGGGTGGCACAGGTTTGAGTATCAAGAATAAGCAAACCCACAGCGTGAGCTGTGATTGTGAATAGTTATCAAATTCCTAACCATACCACATGGAGCATTGGCTACAGGGCTGGAAATGGTTCACCTCTGAGACTATCGATCCCTACAGAATAAGACCAAATCTTAGATACGAATTAATAGTCTGCAGCTAGAAATTATGTAAACCTGGGACGAGAATACCGACAACAGCCGAAACATATATTCTAGGAGAACATTTCTGAATGGTACTCTGAAGTATCCATTCTAACCATGAAATATGTTGATCTTCAGGTAAACAGAAAGAGAGAGAGAGACTCGGACGAACTCTCCAGCAGACGGACCGGATTCCAACAGAGAAGATCACAACGACACATGGGCGTAAATATATATTGATTGCAATTATTCCCGAATGAGAGAGCGTTCATGTGCAAAGGATTAGCATTTCAATTAAATTAATAATTAATTAATTAATTGTCTTTCCCGCTCTTTCTCAGTCCACACCCCCTTCCCAGTCCACACCCACTTCCCTTTGTCCACCAAGCCGTCATATCGGCTTAGCCCACTAGGGAATCTTCCCTATCCTTGTTAGTAACCAATAGCTACTGTTAGTTTGTTTATGCATTTCTGTGATTATTCAGTTAGTTAGTAAATAAATGATAAGCCAATTGGTGTATGGATGGTTCATGGTTCGTGCAGATAACCAACAATTCTACGATGTTTGAAATGAGACTGACGTAAGTAAAGTAAAATTCATTAATAGATATTGATCAGATATTAAAATATCTGAAGGGTTATATTCGGAAAATTATAACTTTATAATCTGAAGATTTTCCATGGTGCCCCGACTTCCTAGTTAATTACATTTATAAGATTAGTTTAATCACGTAATAATAATAATTACAGAGAATTGATTTGGTAAAATAACAGTCTTCACTTTTAATGACAAAGACAAAGAACAAGCAGGTTTTTAATGCAAAGTATAAATGAAAGAAAAACTGAAATAACACATTTACTCAGTACTTTATTGAAGAACCTTTGGCAGCGATCACAGCCTAAAGTCTTCTTGGGTGTGACGCTACAATCTTGGATCACCTGTATTTACAATCTTTACAATCTTGGATCACCTATATCTCCCATTCTTCTCTGCAGATCCGCTCAACCTCTGTCAGGTTGGATGGGTAGCATCGCTTCACAGCTATTTTCACGCATCTGTGGAGATGTGCGATCTGGTTTAAGTCCAGGCTCTGGCTGGGCCACTCAAGGACATTCAGAGACTTGTCCCGAAGCCACTCCTGCGTTGTCTTGGCTGTGTGCTTAGGGTTGTTTTCCTGTTGGAAGTTCAACCTTCGCCACAGTCTGAGGTCCTGAGTGCTTTGGAGCAGGTTTTCATCAAGGATATCTCTGTACTTATCTCCATTCATCTTTCCCTTGATCCTGACTAGTCTCCCAGTCCCTGCCGCTGAAAACATCCCGACAGCATGATGCTGCCACCACCACGCTTCACCGTAGGGATGGTGCCAGGTTTCCTCCAGATGTGACGCTTGGCAATCAGGCCAAAGAGTTCAGTCTTGGTTTCATCAGAGCAGAGAATCTTGTTTTGTCATGGTCTGAGAGTCCTTTAGGTGTCTTTTGGCAAACTCCAAGTGGGCTGTCATGTGCCTTTTACTGGGGAGTGGCTTCCGTCTGGCCACTCTACCACGTATGCCTGATTGGTGGAGTGCTGCAGAGATGGTTGTCCTTCTGGAAAGTTCTTCCATCTCCACAGAGGAACTCTAGAGCTTTGTCAGAGTGACCATCCTCGGTCACCTCCCTGACCAAAGCCTTTCTCCCCCTTATGGACTCTTCCTAGAGCTGGCTCAGTTTGGCCAGGCGGCCAGCTCTAGGAAGAGTCTTGGTGGTTCCAAACTTCTTCAATTTAAGAATGATGGAGGCCACTGTGTTCTTGGGGACCTTCAATGCTGCAGAAATGGGTTGGTACCCTACCCCAGATCTGTGCCTCAAAACAATCCGGTCTCTGAGCTCCACAGACAATTCCTTCAACCTCATGGCTTGGTTTTTGCTCTGACATGCACTGTCAACTGTGCGACCTTAACAAGAGAGGTGTGTGCCTTTCAAAATCAAGTGGCGTAAGGGTGCGACGTCTCCTGAAGGTTCGACCTCGGGGCAGGGGATTCCAGGACCCGGTTGACTTGGAGGTTTATGGCCCAGAGGAGATGTGCTGGGTCTCGGCTAGGGACATCCTGGACCCAGGCCTCATCTCTGAGTTCCAACGCCGGCATCCCGCTCAACCAGGTATGCGCCCAGGTAGGACGCCAGGTGGTGTCCTTAGAGGGGGGGTGTTCTGTCACTCCCTGATCTGTTTCACTTTTGCTTGTCTCCACCCCCTCCAGGTGTTGCTCATCTTCCCCATTATCCCCTTGGTACTTATACCTGTGTTTTCTGTCTCTCTGTGCCAGTTTGTTTTGTTCATTCAAACCTACCAGCATTTTCCCTTGCTCCTGTCTTTGATAAATTCCGTGTTTTGTAAGTTTCCTGGGTTTTGACCATTCCTGTCTGCCCTGAGCCTGACTGCCGGCCTGTACCTTTGCCTCTACTCTTGATTACTAACCTCTGACTTACCTGACCCTGAGCCCGCCTGCTGTTCCTTTCACCCTTGCTGGATTATTGACCCCTGCCTGCCTCGTTTCCCATTTAAAGAATAAACTTTTGTTTCTTAAACATTGTCTGCACCTGGATCATTGCTGAAACGTGATACTCTGCTACATCTAAGTGGTGAAAGTGCCAAACTTTCAAATCAAATCTACACACAGTATATTGTTTTGTGTGCTTCTGAAAGTGACTCCAAAATCAGCCATCCCGAAAGCATTGTGATTGAAACATACAAGAGGACAATAAATGTTCTGCTATCTCTATCCTCTTCTCTCTTCAAAGAAGCTCTGGTTCATTAGACACTGATCTCTCTCTGCGTTGGATAATTGTGGTCAGTTCCTCAGTTATACCGCTGCGGCTTCTGATGAGGAAAATTAATATTTTTCTCAGTAATACATGTAAAGACATGTCAAACCAAGGTCAAGTAAATAACCTGAAGTAGCATTTATCTTAATTATGATAATTTGTAGCTCTCATACCTCTGGGAATAACCCCCGGTTTTAACTTATTCTGATTTTGTAAAGAAATGTTTTTTTGCCAAAAAACATTTAGAATTGTTAGTGCAGTGAGGCAAGAACATATTGTGAGCTAAAATACTTTGGTCTGACCTTTAAAATGGTCATAATTTCAAGTCAAGCACATGAAAGAGGTACTCGATCAGTTTCCCTCCCTCTCTTGCTCTCGCTCTCTCTTGCTGTAGCTCTCTCGCTCTGTCTCTCTCTTGCGCTCTCACTCTCGCACTCTCTTGCTTTCTCTCTCTCTTGCTCTCCCTCTCTCTTTTGCTCTCTTAATCATCAATAAGGGTTGTATTTACAATGGTGTTTGTTCACTGGTTGTCCTTTTCTTGTGGCAACAGGTTAAAAAACTTGCTGCTGTCATGGCACACTGTGGTACTTCACCCGGTAGATATGGGAGTTTCTCAAAAGTGGGTTTGTTTTGGAATTCTTTGTGGATCTGTGTAATCTGAAAAATCTGGGAAATATGTGTCGCTAATATGGTCATACATTTGTTAGGAACTGCAGCTCAGTTTCCACCTCATTTTGTGGGCAGTGTGCACATAACCTGCCTTCTATTGAGAGCCAGGTCTGCCTACGACATCATTTCTCAATAGCAAGGTTTATGCTCACTGAGTCTGTACATAGTCAAAGCTTTCCTTAATTTTCTGTCAGTCACAGTGGTCAGGTATTCTGCCACTGTGTACTCTCTGTGTAGGGCCAAATAGCATTCTAGTTTGCTCTGTTTTTTTTGTTAATTACTTGATACATTGGAAATAATTATCTTTTTATTTTCTCAGGATTTGGTTGGGTCTAATTGTGTTGCTGTCCAGCTTGCTTAGGGGACTCTTCTTCAGGTTCATCTCTCTGTATGTGTTGGCTTTGTTATGTAAGGGAAGACCCCCCTGAAGTGGACAAAAATGAATGGCAACACATTGGCACCGGACAAACCATATACACATTGGACAATACCACCCAATTGGACGCCAATTCGTGCAAAGTTGATGGCAAATGTCATATGGCTATTGCCAGTTGTAACACTTCAAAAATCCAACAGGGGGTGAGTGCGCTCCACCGTGGTTTTTCATATTGGAAATGGACATCAAGTCAACATCCAAAAGCAAAATTTTGAAAAAATGTTTTTTTTTTTACATGCGCATAAGAAATATGTTTTGTCCATTTACAATGTGATTTCATAGGAAGTCAAAAGTCAAAAGTCAAAAATGTCAAAATTTTGTAAAAAACTTCACACACCCTTAAAAAAGTGCTTTCTGGACCGTTTTTCAAAATTCTTTCCATTTTTGTGTCAATTACACATGTATAAGAACTGTATCAACATACTTTTGTCCAATTTTATTAGCCAAATTTTTATTTTATTTTTACATGCGCATAAGAAATATGTTTTGTCCATTTACAATGTGATTTCATATGAAGTCAAAAGTCGAAAATGTGAACTTTTTAAAAAACTTATCACCCTCGTAAAAAAGTTCTTTCTGGACCGTTTTTCGAAATTGTTTCGATTTTATGTCAATTCATCATGTGTTTTTTTGGGGCCAAATACCATAAGAAATTTGACATGCTCAAAAATCCTGGAGAAATGCATGTGTTGACGTCATCATGTCCATTTTGTGATGTTTTTTCACTGTTGAATCATATTGCAAGTGTACGGGCATTTGCAATATGGTTCAATGGGCATTTACCATATGAAATTTGACATGCTCAAAAATCCTGCAGAAATGCAAAATTGACTGGCCAGATGAACTCGGGATGGCCTGGCAGTGATAGTTGCTCCTTTCCATCACTCATTGTGTTGACTTCATCATGTCCATTTTGTGATGTTTTTTCACTGTTGAATCATATTGCAAGTGTACATGCATTGTTGTGCAACTGGTAACCCAAAAATAAAAATATGGTGATTTCATTATGTCCATTTGTATATGTTTTCTTACTTTTGCAAAGTCACTGGGCATTTACAATATGGTTCAATGGGCAGGTACCATCACGAATTTGTCATGCTATAAAAATCCTCAAGGAATGTGAAATTGACTGGCCTGATGAACACAGGATGGCCTGGCAGTGATAGTTGCTCCTTTCCATCGCTCATTGTGTTGACTTCATCATGTCCATTTTGTGATGTTTTTTCACTGTTGAATCATATTACAAGTGTACGGGCATTTGCAATATGGTTCAATGGGCATTTACCATATGAAATTTGACATGCTCAAAAATCCTGCAGAAATGCAAAATTGACTGGCCAGATGAACTCGGGATGGCCTGGCAGTGATAGTTGCTCCTTTCCATCGCTCATTGTGTTGACTTCATCATGTCCATTTTGTGATGTTTTTTCACTGTTGAATCATATTGCAAGTGTACGGGCATTTGCAATATGGTTCAATGGGCATTTACCATATGAAATTTGACATGCTCAAAAATCCTGCAGAAATGCTAAATTGACTGGCCAGATGAACTCGGGATGGCCTGGCAGTGATAGTTGCTCCTTTCCATCGCTCATTGTGTTGACTTCATCATGTCCATTTTGTGATGTTTTTTCACTGTTGAATCATATTGCAAGTGTACGGGCATTTGCAATATGGTTCAATGGGCATTTACCATATGAAATTTGACATGCTCAAAAATCCTGCAGAAATGCAAAATTGACTGGCCAGATGAACTCGGGATGGCCTGGCAGTGATAGTTGCTCCTTTCCATCGCTCATTGTGTTGACTTCATCATGTCCATTTTGTGATGTTTTTTCACTGTTGAATCATATTGCAAGTGTACGGGCATTTGCAATACGGTTCAATGGGCATTTACCATATGAAATTTGACATGCTCAAAAATCCTGCAGAAATGCAAAATTGACTGGCCAGATGAACTCGGGATGGCCTGGCAGTGATAGTTGCTCCTTTCCATCGCTCATTGTGTTGACTTCATCATGTCCATTTTGTGATGTTTTTTCACTGTTGAATCATATTGCAAGTGTACATGCATTGTTGTGCAACTGGTAACCCAAAAATAAAAATATGGTGATTTCATTATGTCCATTTGTTTATGTTTTCTTACTTTTGCAAAGTCACTGGGCATTTGCAATATGGTTCAATGGGCAGGTACCATCACGAATTTGTCATGCTATAAAAATCCTCAAGGAATGTGAAATTGACTGGCCTGATGAACACAGGATGGCCTGGCAGTGATAGTTGCTCCTTTCCATCGCTCGTTGTGTTGACTTCATCATGTCCATTTTGTGATGTTTTTTCACTGTTGAATCATATTGCAAGTGTACGTGCATTGTTGTGCAACTGGTAACCCAAAAATAAAAATATGGTGATTTCATTATGTCCATTTGTTTATGTTTTCTTACTTTTGCAAAGTCACTGGGCATTTGCAATATGGTTCAATGGGCAGGTACCATCACGAATTTGTCATGCTATAAAAATCCTCAAGGAATGTGAAATTGACTGGCCTGATGAACACAGGATGGTCTGGCAGTGATAGTTGCTCCTTTCCATCGCTCATTGTGTTGACTTCATCATGTCCATTTTGTGATGTTTTTTCACTGTTGAATCATATTGCAAGTGTACGTGCATTGTTGTGCAACTGGTAACCCAAAAATAAAAATATGGTGATTTCATTATGTCCATTTGTTTATGTTTTCTTACTTTTGCAAAGTCACTGGGCATTTGCAATATGGTTCAATGGGCAGGTACCATCACGAATTTGTCATGCTATAAAAATCCTCAAGGAATGTGAAATTGACTGGCCTGATGAACACAGGATGGCCTGGCAGTGATAGTTGCTCCTTTCCATCGCTCGTTGTGTTGACTTCATCATGTCCATTTTGTGATGTTTTTTCACTGTTGAATCATATTGCAAGTGTACGTGCATTGTTGTGCAACTGGTAACCCAAAAATAAAAATATGGTGATTTCATTATGTCCATTTTTTAATGTTTTCTTACTTTTGCAAAGTCACTGGGCATTTGCAATATGGTTCAATGGGCAGGTACCATCACGAATTTGTCATGCTATAAAAATCCTGCAGGAATGTGAAATTGACTGGCCCGATGAACTCGGGATGGCTGGGCAGTGATTCTGGTTAATCTCAGTCGCTCGTTAGGGTTGATTTCAGAATGTCACTTTGGTGATGGTACCTCACTGTTTAAACATATTGCAAATGGACAAGAGTCACCAGCAAGTCACCGTCCGTCAGTCAATTAGATATCATTCTGACACCAAACTGATACAAACTGACACCAAACCCACTTTTTCCAACTCGTTTAGTAGCCAAATATCACATACTTCAGAGCTGGCCCAAAATTCACAACGCCTTCGGTTCAAACCATAAAAAAAACATAAAACACGTAGTTACGTTCTAGATGCGGGTCCATTTCTTATGTTATGTGTAGGCCTAGCTGAGGCGACCCCGAATCCCAAGTTTCGGCTCGATCGGTCATTTGGTGTCCGAGCAAAACCCTAATTGGTGCTGAAAATCCACTTTTTTCCATGACTTGCTACGGGGTCCTTGAATGAGCTATCGGACAGAAACGTCGGGGTCCGTCTCTATGAAACGAGACGGTCGCAATGCACCTAGTCTTGCGTTTCTGAGACTTTTCTAAATGTCGTCATTTTCGTAACGGTCAAAATGAATTGAAGTCATTGCAAATGTACGAGGCTGTTTCTCGGTCCGAGAACCTTCTAGAGCCACGTAACTCACCACGCACTATTGACCGGAGGTCTAGAACAGGATTCTAAAGTTTCGGAACTCTAGGTCTGACGGTTCTTTTTTAGCTCGAACAAAGCTAACTATTGCAGTCACTGTCTGTCTCTACGCACCCCAATACGTCCCTCCATCCAAGTTGTGTTTTAGGGTGATTTATTTTTCCTTTGAAATTTTAAGGGAAAAATGACTGATTTACAGTTCATGGGGGTTGCCTAATCACATATATGAAGTTTTGGAAAGATCTGACTTTTTTAACCCCTCGAAACAGCCCAAGAGACACCAATTATGACACTTCCGGTTGGCACAGGAAGCTATAAATCAACACATATCCTCACTGGGGTATGCTTTTACAGAATCCTGAGTTTTAAGTCCTTACGTTAAGAATTGACTGATTTACACAGGGTTGAATGCACTATGTCTATCAAACTGCAGGCAGGGTATGGATAAACACTTTTAGGGTGATTTTAACCACTTCCGGTTGGTCCAGGAAGCTTAGAATCAACACAGGTAGACCTCGTAGTGGCCTGATGGACTGTCATCGAAGACAGGTTCATACGACATTCATAACCCACATAGGCTTCAGGTTGAATTTAGGGGTGCAGGCAATGTATTCCTATGGGGAGAGAAGTCAATGCAAACTCTTTGAAGTAAACACCCTCTTTTAACTATTAAGGGTTAATGCCACACGGTCAACGTTAGGCTTGCACGGATCGGGAGGACCTTAGGAACGTACCTGAGGTCGAATTGTGCTTCTCACCCTAACGGTTCTCTCACTGTCACCCAAAAGCAAATGACGTTGTGGGGCAGGCTTCATTTTGGGCCTACTTTTCTAATGGTCGCTGCGCTTAGACCGAGCGAGCTACGGTCAAGCGGGATATCTCGTTGAACTCGGCACGGCCTAGAGATTATGTTTATGCCATTGCTTGCTCTCTGTGTCTTTGAGCACTGCACTTTATCACTCCATCCTTGCTGTGTGTGTGTGTGAGAGCTTTTCTTTGACATCTGCTGGGAGAAATGACTGATTTACAGTTTAGGAGGGTTACCTAGTCACACATATGAAGTTTTGGAGAGATGTGACATTTCTAACCCTTCAAAACAGACAGTGTGACCCAATTAAAGGCACTTCCGGTTGGCACAGGAAGCTATAAGTACACACATGTCTTGATTGACATAGAAACTTACAGAATCCTGAGTTTTAAGTCTTTAAGTTAAGAATTGACTGATCTACGATCTACACAGGGTTGAATGTAGTCATTTTCACCTTTGAAGGTTATGGATTTATTCACGTTTTGGTGTTTCAGCATATAGCCCAAGATGGCGGCCAACAAAGGTCAAATAAGGTTTTGAGGCCAGATAGAGGCATATAAACTGGTTAGGGGTGTTTGGCCTTTAGGCTTGTATGTCCCTTCATCCCATGAGAGAGAGTTTAGCCTTTTAAGCCTCTCTGTGTCCTCTCATTCCCAGAAAAAGTCCTTTTACCGGTTAGGTCAAATAAGGCCTTGAGGCCTGTTTGTGACCTCTGATGCCCAGATAGAGGCATATAACCTGGTTAGGGGTGTTTGGCCTTTAGGCCTGTATGTCCCTTCATCCCATGAGAGAGAGTTTAACTTTTTAAGCCTCTCTGTGTCTTCTTATTCATAATCTTTTAATTTTTGGGTTACCAGATGCACAACAATCAGTATCCATCGTGAAATTTCAAAGTGTCCATAATGCACTCAGGTCGCCCCCGACAGAGAGAGGGCCGTAGTAGGGTGTTTCCATAGCGGGCATTAATATCAGAATGACCCTTAAATGCATTTGGGACCATATTTGAATTTATGGGTTACCAGATGCACGTTTTCAATCACCAGGTGCACGGGTCTATTTCCTCTTGGGTTACCAGATGCACGTTTTCAATCACCAGGTGCACGGGTCTATTTCCTCCTCCAGCACTTGGCTAACAGTCCATAAAGCACCCAGGTCGGCCCTGAGTGAAAGAGGGCCGTAGTAGGGTGCTCCTATAGCGGGCATTAAAATCAGAATGACCCTTAAATGCATTTAGGACCATATTTGAATTTTTGGGTTACCAGATGCACGTTTTCAATCACCAGGTGCACGGGTCTATTTCCTCCTCCAGCACTTGGCTAACAGTCCATAAAGCACCCAGGACGGCCCTGAGTGAAAGAGGGCCGTAGTAGGGTGCTCCTATAGCGGGCATTAAAATCAGAATGACCGTTAAATGCATTTAGGACCATATTTGTATTTTTGGGTTACCGGGTGCACAACAATCAGTATCCATCGTGAAATTTCAAAGTGTCCATAATGCACTCAGGTCGCCCCCGACAGAGAGAGGGCCGTAGTAGGGTGTTTCCATAGCGGGCATTAATATCAGAATGACCCTTAAATGCATTTAGGACCATATTTGAATTTTTGGGTTACCAGATGCACGTTTTCAATCACCAGGTGCACGGGTCTATTTCCTCTTGGGTTACCAGATGCACGTTTTCAATCACCAGGTGCACGGGTCTATTTCCTCCTCCAGCACTTGGCTAACAGTCCATAAAGCACCCAGGACGGCCCTGAGTGAAAGAGGGCCGTAGTAGGGTGCTCCTATACCGGGCATTAAAATCAGAATGACCGTTAAATGCATTTTGGGCCTTCTTTTTTTCAAAGTCGCTGCACTCAGAACGAGCTACGGTCAAGCGGGGCGTCTCGTTGAACTCGGCACAGTCTGGAGACTGTGGTGATGCCATTTTTTGTGTTGATTTCAGAATGCCATTTTGGTGATGGTCCCTCTCCGTTTAAACACATTGCAAATGTACAAAAGTCAACTAGCAAGTCAGTGTCCATCAGTCAATTAGATGTCATTATGACACCAAACTGATATCAATTGACACCAAACCCACTTTTTCCTACTCATTTAGAAGCCAACTATCACATATGTCAGAGCAGGCCCATAATTCACAGCGCCTTCGGTTTAAAACATAATAAAAACGTAAAACACATAGTTACGTTCTAGCTGCGGGTCCAGGTCGGACATTATGTGTAGGCCTATGTGAGGCGACCCCGAATCCCGAGTTTCGGCTCGATAGGTCCTTCGGTGCCCGAGTAAAACCCTAATTGGTGCTGAAAATCCACTTTTTTCCATGCCTTGCTACGGGGTCCTTGAATGAGCTATCGGACAGAAACGTTGGGATCTGTCTCTATGGGCCGAGCCGGTTTCAATGCACCTAGCCTTGCGTCTCTGAGACTTTTCTAAATGTCGTCATTTTCGTAACGGTCAAAATGAATTGAAGTCATTGCAAATGTACGAGGCTGTTTCTCGGTCCGAGAACCTTCTAGAGCCACGTAACTCACCACGCACTATTGACCGGAGGTCTAGAACAGGATTCTAAAGTTTCGGAACTCTAGGTCTGACGGTTCTTTTTTAGCTCGAACAAAGCTAACTATTGCAGTCACTGTCTGTCTCTACGCACCCCAATACGTCCCTCCATCCAAGTTGTGTTTTAGGGTGATTTATTTTTCCTTTGAAATTTTAAGGGAAAAATGACTGATTTACAGTTCATGGGGGTTGTCTAATCACATATATGAAGTTTTGGAAAGATCTGACTTTTTTAACCCCTCGAAACAGCCCAAGAGACACCAATTATGACACTTCCGTTTGGCACAGGAAGCTATAAATCAACACATATCCTCACTGGGGTATGCTTTTACAGAATCCTGAGTTTTAAGTCCTTACGTTAAGAATTGACTGATTTACACAGGGTTGAATGCACTATGTCTATCAAACTGCAGGCAGGGTATGGATAAACACTTTTAGGGTGATTTTAACCACTTCCGGTTGGTCCAGGAAGCTTAGAATCAACACAGGTAGACCTCGTAGTGGCCTGATGGACTGTCATCGAAGAGAGGTTCATACGACATTCATAACCCACATAGGCTTCAGGTTGAATTTAGGGGTGCAGGCAATGTATTCCTATGGGGAGAGAAGTCAATGCAAACTCTTTGAAGTAAACACCCTCTTTTAACTATTAAGGGTTAATGCCACACGGTCAACGTTAGGCTTGCACGGATCGGGAGGACCTTAGGAACGTACCTGAGGTCGAATTGTGCTTCTCACCCTAACGGTTCTCTCACTGTCACCCAAAAGCAAATGACGTTGTGGGGCAGGCTTCATTTTGGGCCTACTTTTCTAATGGTCGCTGCGCTTAGACCGAGCGAGCTACGGTCAAGCGGGATATCTCGTTGAACTCGGCACGGCCTAGAGATTATGTTTATGCCATTGCCTGCTCTCTGTGTCTTTGAGCACCACACTTTATCACTCCATCCTTGCTGTGTGTGTGTGTGAGAGCTTTTCTTTGACATCTGCTGGGAGAAATGACTGATTTACAGTTTAGGAGGGTTACCTAGTCACACATATGAAGTTTTGGAGAGATGTGACTTTTCTAACCCTTCAAAACAGACAGTGTGACCCAATTAAAGGCACTTCCGGTTGGCACAGGAAGCTATAAGTAAACACATGTCTTGATTGACATAGAAACTTACATAATCCTGAGTTTTAAGTCTTTAAGTTAAGAATTGACTGATCTACGATCTACACAGGGTTGAATGTAGTCATTTTCACCTTTGAAGGTTATGTAC
This sequence comes from Oncorhynchus kisutch, assembly GCF_002021735.2. NCBI lineage: Eukaryota > Metazoa > Chordata > Actinopteri > Salmoniformes > Salmonidae > Oncorhynchus > Oncorhynchus kisutch. Next base: position 8,715,811 of record NC_034187.2, read on the forward strand.
ATCAAAACACCTTTTGGGTTAATTTAACCACTTCCGTTTGCTTCAGGAAGCTTAGAATTGGCACAGGTAGACCTCATAGTGGTCTGATGGACTGTCATAGAAGACAGGTTCATAAGGCATTCATAACCCACATAGGCTTCAGGTTGAATTTAGGGGTGCAGGCAATGTATTCCTATGGGGAGAGAAGTCAATGCAAACTCTTTGAAGTAAACACCTTCTTTTAACTATTAAGGGTTAATGCCACACGGTCAACGTTAGGCTTGCACGGATCGGGAGGACCTCAGGTACGTTCCTGAGGTCGAATTGTGCTTCTCACCTTAACGGTTCTCTCACTGTCATCCAAAAACAAATCACATTGAGGGCCAGCCTTCATTTTGGGCCTACTTTTCTAATGGTCGCTGTGCTTAGACCGAGCGAGCTACGGTCAAGCGGGGCATCTTGTTGAACTCGGCACGGCCTAGAGAATATGGAAATGCCATTGTAGGCTTTGTGTGTCTTTAAGCACCGCACTTTGTCACTCCATCCTTGCTGTGTGTGTGTTTCTGTGTGTGTGTGTGTGAGAGAGAGCTTTTCTTTGACATCTGTTGGGAGAAATGACTGACGTACAGTTTATGGGGGTTGCCTAATCACACATGAAGTTTTGAAAAGATCTGACCTTTTTAACCCTTGGAAAATGCCACTGTGACACCATGCTATATTGTATTTACTTTGCCATCTTGGCCTTTTTTTGCCTTTACCTCCCTTCTCACCTCATTTGCTCACATTGTATATAGACTTGTTTATACTGCATTATTGACTGTATGTTTGTTTTTACTCCATGTGTAACTCTGTGTCGTTTTATCTGTCGAACTGCTTTGCTTTATCTTGGCCAGGTCGCAATTGTAAATGAGAACTTGTTCTCAACTTGCCTACCTGGTTAAATAAAGGTAAAATAAAAATAAAATAAAATAAAATAAAATAAAATTTAAGGCACTTCCGGTTGGCACAGGAAGCTATAAATAAACTCATATCCTGATTGAGGTATGCCTTTACATAATCCTGAGTTTTAAGTCTTTATGTTAAGAACTGAGTTATTTACGGAGGGTTTAGGGAGTGTGTGTTATTTCAGAAAATCATAAAAAATCACAGAAATCTCGCAGAGCTCCGCAGCACACTTTAAAAAGATTCGTAAGAACACCCTGCAACATCTACACAGGGTTGAATGTAGTCATTTTCACCTTTGAAGGTTATGGATTTATTCACGTTTTGGTGTTTCAGCATATAGCCCAAGATGGCGGCCAACAAAGGTCAAATAAGGTTTTGAGGCCAGATAGAGGCATATAAACTGGTTAGGGGTGTTTGGCCTTTAGGCTTGTATGTCCCTTCATCCCATGAGAGAGAGTTTAGCCTTTTAAGCCTCTCTGTGTCCTCTCATTCCCAGAAAAAGTCCTTTTACCGGTTAGGTCAAATAAGGCCTTGAGGCCTGTTTGTGACCTCTGATGCCCAGATAGAGGCATATAACCTGGTTAGGGGTGTTTGGCCTTTAGGCCTGTATGTCCCTTCATCCCATGAGAGAGAGTTTAACTTTTTAAGCCTCTCTGTGTCTTCTTATTCATAATCTTTTAATTTTTGGGTTACCAGATGCACAACAATCAGTATCCATCGTGAAATTTCAAAGTGTCCATAATGCACTCAGGTCGCCCCCGACAGAGAGAGGGCCGTAGTAGGGTGTTTCCATAGCGGGCATTAATATCAGAATGACCCTTAAATGCATTTGGGACCATATTTGAATTTATGGGTTACCAGATGCACGTTTTCAATCACCAGGTGCACGGGTCTATTTCCTCTTGGGTTACCAGATGCACGTTTTCAATCACCAGGTGCACGGGTCTATTTCCTCCTCCAGCACTTGGCTAACAGTCCATAAAGCACCCAGGTCGGCCCTGAGTGAAAGAGGGCCGTAGTAGGGTGCTCCTATAGCGGGCATTAAAATCAGAATGACCCTTAAATGCATTTAGGACCATATTTGAATTTTTGGGTTACCAGATGCACGTTTTCAATCACCAGGTGCACGGGTCTATTTCCTCCTCCAGCACTTGGCTAACAGTCCATAAAGCACCCAGGACGGCCCTGAGTGAAAGAGGGCCGTAGTAGGGTGCTCCTATAGCGGGCATTAAAATCAGAATGACCGTTAAATGCATTTAGGACCATATTTGTATTTTTGGGTTACCGGGTGCACAACAATCAGTATCCATCGTGAAATTTCAAAGTGTCCATAATGCACTCAGGTCGCCCCCGACAGAGAGAGGGCCGTAGTAGGGTGTTTCCATAGCGGGCATTAATATCAGAATGACCCTTAAATGCATTTGGGACCATATTTGAATTTATGGGTTACCAGATGCACGTTTTCAATCACCAGGTGCACGGGTCTATTTCCTCTTGGGTTACCAGATGCACGTTTTCAATCACCAGGTGCACGGGTCTATTTCCTCCTCCAGCACTTGGCTAACAGTCCATAAAGCACCCAGGTCGGCCCTGAGTGAAAGAGGGCCGTAGTAGGGTGCTCCTATAGCGGGCATTAAAATCAGAATGACCCTTAAATGCATTTAGGACCATATTTGAATTTTTGGGTTACCAGATGCACGTTTTCAATCACCAGGTGCACGGGTCTATTTCCTCCTCCAGCACTTGGCTAACAGTCCATAAAGCACCCAGGACGGCCCTGAGTGAAAGAGGGCCGTAGTAGGGTGCTCCTATAGCGGGCATTAAAATCAGAATGACCGTTAAATGCATTTAGGACCATATTTGTATTTTTGGGTTACCGGGTGCACAACAATCAGTATCCATCGTGAAATTTCAAAGTGTCCATAATGCACTCAGGTCGCCCCCGACAGAGAGAGGGCCGTAGTAGGGTGTTTCCATAGCGGGCATTAATATCAGAATGACCCTTAAATGCATTTAGGACCATATTTGAATTTTTGGGTTACCAGATGCACGTTTTCAATCACCAGGTGCACGGGTCTATTTCCTCTTGGGTTACCAGATGCACGTTTTCAATCACCAGGTGCACGGGTCTATTTCCTCCTCCAGCACTTGGCTAACAGTCCATAAAGCACCCAGGACGGCCCTGAGTGAAAGAGGGCCGTAGTAGGGTGCTCCTATACCGGGCATTAAAATCAGAATGACCGTTAAATGCATTTTGGGCCTTCTTTTTTTCAAAGTCGCTGCACTCAGAACGAGCTACGGTCAAGCGGGGCGTCTCGTTGAACTCGGCACAGTCTGGAGACTGTGGTGATGCCATTTTTTGTGTTGATTTCAGAATGCCATTTTGGTGATGGTCCCTCTCCGTTTAAACACATTGCAAATGTACAAAAGTCAACTAGCAAGTCAGTGTCCATCAGTCAATTAGATGTCATTATGACACCAAACTGATATCAATTGACACCAAACCCACTTTTTCCTACTCATTTAGAAGCCAACTATCACATATGTCAGAGCAGGCCCATAATTCACAGCGCCTTCGGTTTAAAACATAATAAAAACGTAAAACACATAGTTACGTTCTAGCTGCGGGTCCAGGTCGGACATTATGTGTAGGCCTATGTGAGGCGACCCCGAATCCCGAGTTTCGGCTCGATAGGTCCTTCGGTGCCCGAGTAAAACCCTAATTGGTGCTGAAAATCCACTTTTTTCCATGCCTTGCTACGGGGTCCTTGAATGAGCTATCGGACAGAAACGTTGGGATCTGTCTCTATGGGCCGAGCCGGTTTCAATGCACCTAGCCTTGCGTCTCTGAGACTTTTCTAAATGTCGTCATTTTCGTAACGGTCAAAATGAATTGAAGTCATTGCAAATGTACGAGGCTGTTTCTCGGTCCGAGAACCTTCTAGAGCCACGTAACTCACCACGCACTATTGACCGGAGGTCTAGAACAGGATTCTAAAGTTTCGGAACTCTAGGTCTGACGGTTCTTTTTTAGCTCGAACAAAGCTAACTATTGCAGTCACTGTCTGTCTCTACGCACCCCAATACGTCCCTCCATCCAAGTTGTGTTTTAGGGTGATTTATTTTTCCTTTGAAATTTTAAGGGAAAAATGACTGATTTACAGTTCATGGGGGTTGTCTAATCACATATATGAAGTTTTGGAAAGATCTGACTTTTTTAACCCCTCGAAACAGCCCAAGAGACACCAATTATGACACTTCCGTTTGGCACAGGAAGCTATAAATCAACACATATCCTCACTGGGGTATGCTTTTACAGAATCCTGAGTTTTAAGTCCTTACGTTAAGAATTGACTGATTTACACAGGGTTGAATGCACTATGTCTATCAAACTGCAGGCAGGGTATGGATAAACACTTTTAGGGTGATTTTAACCACTTCCGGTTGGTCCAGGAAGCTTAGAATCAACACAGGTAGACCTCGTAGTGGCCTGATGGACTGTCATCGAAGAGAGGTTCATACGACATTCATAACCCACATAGGCTTCAGGTTGAATTTAGGGGTGCAGGCAATGTATTCCTATGGGGAGAGAAGTCAATGCAAACTCTTTGAAGTAAACACCCTCTTTTAACTATTAAGGGTTAATGCCACACGGTCAACGTTAGGCTTGCACGGATCGGGAGGACCTTAGGAACGTACCTGAGGTCGAATTGTGCTTCTCACCCTAACGGTTCTCTCACTGTCACCCAAAAGCAAATGACGTTGTGGGGCAGGCTTCATTTTGGGCCTACTTTTCTAATGGTCGCTGCGCTTAGACCGAGCGAGCTACGGTCAAGCGGGATATCTCGTTGAACTCGGCACGGCCTAGAGATTATGTTTATGCCATTGCCTGCTCTCTGTGTCTTTGAGCACCACACTTTATCACTCCATCCTTGCTGTGTGTGTGTGTGAGAGCTTTTCTTTGACATCTGCTGGGAGAAATGACTGATTTACAGTTTAGGAGGGTTACCTAGTCACACATATGAAGTTTTGGAGAGATGTGACTTTTCTAACCCTTCAAAACAGACAGTGTGACCCAATTAAAGGCACTTCCGGTTGGCACAGGAAGCTATAAGTAAACACATGTCTTGATTGACATAGAAACTTACATAATCCTGAGTTTTAAGTCTTTAAGTTAAGAATTGACTGATCTACGATCTACACAGGGTTGAATGTAGTCATTTTCACCTTTGAAGGTTATGTACATCAAAACACCTTTTGGGTTAATTTAACCACTTCCGTTTGCTTCAGGAAGCTTAGAATTGGCACAGGTAGACCTCATAGTGGTCTGATGGACTGTCATAGAAGACAGGTTCATAAGGCATTCATAACCCACATAGGCTTCAGGTTGAATTTAGGGGTGCAGGCAATGTATTCCTATGGGGAGAGAAGTCAATGCAAACTCTTTGAAGTAAACACCTTCTTTTAACTATTAAGGGTTAATGCCACACGGTCAACGTTAGGCTTGCACGGATCGGGAGGACCTCAGTTCCTGAGGTCGAATTGTGCTTCTCACCTTAACGGTTCTCTCACTGTCATCCAAAAACAAATCACATTGAGGGCCAGCCTTCATTTTGGGCCTACTTTTCTAATGGTCGCTGTGCTTAGACCGAGCGAGCTACGGTCAAGCGGGGCATCTTGTTGAACTCGGCACGGCCTAGAGAATATGGAAATGCCATTGTAGGCTTTGTGTGTCTTTAAGCACCGCACTTTGTCACTCCATCCTTGCTGTGTGTGTGTTTCTGTGTGTGTGTGTGTGAGAGAGAGCTTTTCTTTGACATCTGTTGGGAGAAATGACTGACGTACAGTTTATGGGGGTTGCCTAATCACACATGAAGTTTTGAAAAGATCTGACCTTTTTAACCCTTGGAAAATGCCACTGTGACACCATGCTATATTGTATTTACTTTGCCATCTTGGCCTTTTTTTGCCTTTACCTCCCTTCTCACCTCATTTGCTCACATTGTATATAGACTTGTTTATACTGCATTATTGACTGTATGTTTGTTTTTACTCCATGTGTAACTCTGTGTCGTTTTATCTGTCGAACTGCTTTGCTTTATCTTGGCCAGGTCGCAATTGTAAATGAGAACTTGTTCTCAACTTGCCTACCTGGTTAAATAAAGGTAAAATAAAAATAAAATAAAATAAAATAAAATAAAATTTAAGGCACTTCCGGTTGGCACAGGAAGCTATAAATAAACTCATATCCTGATTGAGGTATGCCTTTACATAATCCTGAGTTTTAAGTCTTTATGTTAAGAACTGAGTTATTTACGGAGGGTTTAGGGAGTGTGTGTTATTTCAGAAAATCATAAAAAATCACAGAAATCTCGCAGAGCTCCGCAGCACACTTTAAAAAGATTCGTAAGAACACCCTGCAACATCTACACAGGGTTGAATGTAGTCATTTTCACCTTTGAAGGTTATGGATTTATTCACGTTTTGGTGTTTCAGCATATAGCCCAAGATGGCGGCCAACAAAGGTCAAATAAGGTTTTGAGGCCAGATAGAGGCATATAAACTGGTTAGGGGTGTTTGGCCTTTAGGCTTGTATGTCCCTTCATCCCATGAGAGAGAGTTTAGCCTTTTAAGCCTCTCTGTGTCCTCTCATTCCCAGAAAAAGTCCTTTTACCGGTTAGGTCAAATAAGGCCTTGAGGCCTGTTTGTGACCTCTGATGCCCAGATAGAGGCATATAACCTGGTTAGGGGTGTTTGGCCTTTAGGCCTGTATGTCCCTTCATCCCATGAGAGAGAGTTTAACTTTTTAAGCCTCTCTGTGTCTTCTTATTCATAATCTTTTAATTTTTGGGTTACCAGATGCACAACAATCAGTATCCATCGTGAAATTTCAAAGTGTCCATAATGCACTCAGGTCGCCCCCGACAGAGAGAGGGCCGTAGTAGGGTGTTTCCATAGCGGGCATTAATATCAGAATGACCCTTAAATGCATTTGGGACCATATTTGAATTTATGGGTTACCAGATGCACGTTTTCAATCACCAGGTGCACGGGTCTATTTCCTCTTGGGTTACCAGATGCACGTTTTCAATCACCAGGTGCACGGGTCTATTTCCTCCTCCAGCACTTGGCTAACAGTCCATAAAGCACCCAGGTCGGCCCTGAGTGAAAGAGGGCCGTAGTAGGGTGCTCCTATAGCGGGCATTAAAATCAGAATGACCCTTAAATGCATTTAGGACCATATTTGAATTTTTGGGTTACCAGATGCACGTTTTCAATCACCAGGTGCACGGGTCTATTTCCTCCTCCAGCACTTGGCTAACAGTCCATAAAGCACCCAGGACGGCCCTGAGTGAAAGAGGGCCGTAGTAGGGTGCTCCTATAGCGGGCATTAAAATCAGAATGACCGTTAAATGCATTTAGGACCATATTTGTATTTTTGGGTTACCGGGTGCACAACAATCAGTATCCATCGTGAAATTTCAAAGTGTCCATAATGCACTCAGGTCGCCCCCGACAGAGAGAGGGCCGTAGTAGGGTGTTTCCATAGCGGGCATTAATATCAGAATGACCCTTAAATGCATTTGGGACCATATTTGAATTTATGGGTTACCAGATGCACGTTTTCAATCACCAGGTGCACGGGTCTATTTCCTCTTGGGTTACCAGATGCACGTTTTCAATCACCAGGTGCACGGGTCTATTTCCTCCTCCAGCACTTGGCTAACAGTCCATAAAGCACCCAGGTCGGCCCTGAGTGAAAGAGGGCCGTAGTAGGGTGCTCCTATAGCGGGCATTAAAATCAGAATGACCCTTAAATGCATTTAGGACCATATTTGAATTTTTGGGTTACCAGATGCACGTTTTCAATCACCAGGTGCACGGGTCTATTTCCTCCTCCAGCACTTGGCTAACAGTCCATAAAGCACCCAGGACGGCCCTGAGTGAAAGAGGGCCGTAGTAGGGTGCTCCTATAGCGGGCATTAAAATCAGAATGACCGTTAAATGCATTTAGGACCATATTTGTATTTTTGGGTTACCGGGTGCACAACAATCAGTATCCATCGTGAAATTTCAAAGTGTCCATAATGCACTCAGGTCGCCCCCGACAGAGAGAGGGCCGTAGTAGGGTGTTTCCATAGCGGGCATTAATATCAGAATGACCCTTAAATGCATTTAGGACCATATTTGAATTTTTGGGTTACCAGATGCACGTTTTCAATCACCAGGTGCACGGGTCTATTTCCTCTTGGGTTACCAGATGCACGTTTTCAATCACCAGGTGCACGGGTCTATTTCCTCCTCCAGCACTTGGCTAACAGTCCATAAAGCACCCAGGACGGCCCTGAGTGAAAGAGGGCCGTAGTAGGGTGCTCCTATACCGGGCATTAAAATCAGAATGACCGTTAAATGCATTTTGGGCCTTCTTTTTTTCAAAGTCGCTGCACTCAGAACGAGCTACGGTCAAGCGGGGCGTCTCGTTGAACTCGGCACAGTCTGGAGACTGTGGTGATGCCATTTTTTGTGTTGATTTCAGAATGCCATTTTGGTGATGGTCCCTCTCCGTTTAAACACATTGCAAATGTACAAAAGTCAACTAGCAAGTCAGTGTCCATCAGTCAATTAGATGTCATTATGACACCAAACTGATATCAATTGACACCAAACCCACTTTTTCCTACTCATTTAGAAGCCAACTATCACATATGTCAGAGCAGGCCCATAATTCACAGCGCCTTCGGTTTAAAACATAATAAAAACGTAAAACACATAGTTACGTTCTAGCTGCGGGTCCAGGTCGGACATTATGTGTAGGCCTATGTGAGGCGACCCCGAATCCCGAGTTTCGGCTCGATAGGTCCTTCGGTGCCCGAGTAAAACCCTAATTGGTGCTGAAAATCCACTTTTTTCCATGCCTTGCTACGGGGTCCTTGAATGAGCTATCGGACAGAAACGTTGGGATCTGTCTCTATGGGCCGAGCCGGTTTCAATGCACCTAGCCTTGCGTCTCTGAGACTTTTCTAAATGTCGTCATTTTCGTAACGGTCAAAATGAATTGAAGTCATTGCAAATGTACGAGGCTGTTTCTCGGTCCGAGAACCTTCTAGAGCCACGTAACTCACCACGCACTATTGACCGGAGGTCTAGAACAGGATTCTAAAGTTTCGGAACTCTAGGTCTGACGGTTCTTTTTTAGCTCGAACAAAGCTAACTATTGCAGTCACTGTCTGTCTCTACGCACCCCAATACGTCCCTCCATCCAAGTTGTGTTTTAGGGTGATTTATTTTTCCTTTGAAATTTTAAGGGAAAAATGACTGATTTACAGTTCATGGGGGTTGTCTAATCACATATATGAAGTTTTGGAAAGATCTGACTTTTTTAACCCCTCGAAACAGCCCAAGAGACACCAATTATGACACTTCCGTTTGGCACAGGAAGCTATAAATCAACACATATCCTCACTGGGGTATGCTTTTACAGAATCCTGAGTTTTAAGTCCTTACGTTAAGAATTGACTGATTTACACAGGGTTGAATGCACTATGTCTATCAAACTGCAGGCAGGGTATGGATAAACACTTTTAGGGTGATTTTAACCACTTCCGGTTGGTCCAGGAAGCTTAGAATCAACACAGGTAGACCTCGTAGTGGCCTGATGGACTGTCATCGAAGAGAGGTTCATACGACATTCATAACCCACATAGGCTTCAGGTTGAATTTAGGGGTGCAGGCAATGTATTCCTATGGGGAGAGAAGTCAATGCAAACTCTTTGAAGTAAACACCCTCTTTTAACTATTAAGGGTTAATGCCACACGGTCAACGTTAGGCTTGCACGGATCGGGAGGACCTTAGGAACGTACCTGAGGTCGAATTGTGCTTCTCACCCTAACGGTTCTCTCACTGTCACCCAAAAGCAAATGACGTTGTGGGGCAGGCTTCATTTTGGGCCTACTTTTCTAATGGTCGCTGCGCTTAGACCGAGCGAGCTACGGTCAAGCGGGATATCTCGTTGAACTCGGCACGGCCTAGAGATTATGTTTATGCCATTGCCTGCTCTCTGTGTCTTTGAGCACCACACTTTATCACTCCATCCTTGCTGTGTGTGTGTGTGAGAGCTTTTCTTTGACATCTGCTGGGAGAAATGACTGATTTACAGTTTAGGAGGGTTACCTAGTCACACATATGAAGTTTTGGAGAGATGTGACTTTTCTAACCCTTCAAAACAGACAGTGTGACCCAATTAAAGGCACTTCCGGTTGGCACAGGAAGCTATAAGTAAACACATGTCTTGATTGACATAGAAACTTACATAATCCTGAGTTTTAAGTCTTTAAGTTAAGAATTGACTGATCTACGATCTACACAGGGTTGAATGTAGTCATTTTCACCTTTGAAGGTTATGTACATCAAAACACCTTTTGGGTTAATTTAACCACTTCCGTTTGCTTCAGGAAGCTTAGAATTGGCACAGGTAGACCTCATAGTGGTCTGATGGACTGTCATAGAAGACAGGTTCATAAGGCATTCATAACCCACATAGGCTTCAGGTTGAATTTAGGGGTGCAGGCAATGTATTCCTATGGGGAGAGAAGTCAATGCAAACTCTTTGAAGTAAACACCTTCTTTTAACTATTAAGGGTTAATGCCACACGGTCAACGTTAGGCTTGCACGGATCGGGAGGACCTCAGGTACGTTCCTGAGGTCGAATTGTGCTTCTCACCTTAACGGTTCTCTCACTGTCATCCAAAAACAAATCACATTGAGGGCCAGCCTTCATTTTGGGCCTACTTTTCTAATGGTCGCTGTGCTTAGACCGAGCGAGCTACGGTCAAGCGGGGCATCTTGTTGAACTCGGCACGGCCTAGAGAATATGGAAATGCCATTGTAGGCTTTGTGTGTCTTTAAGCACCGCACTTTGTCACTCCATCCTTGCTGTGTGTGTGTTTCTGTGTGTGTGTGTGTGAGAGAGAGCTTTTCTTTGACATCTGTTGGGAGAAATGACTGACGTACAGTTTATGGGGGTTGCCTAATCACACATGAAGTTTTGAAAAGATCTGACCTTTTTAACCCTTGGAAAATGCCACTGTGACACCATGCTATATTGTATTTACTTTGCCATCTTGGCCTTTTTTTGCCTTTACCTCCCTTCTCACCTCATTTGCTCACATTGTATATAGACTTGTTTATACTGCATTATTGACTGTATGTTTGTTTTTACTCCATGTGTAACTCTGTGTCGTTTTATCTGTCGAACTGCTTTGCTTTATCTTGGCCAGGTCGCAATTGTAAATGAGAACTTGTTCTCAACTTGCCTACCTGGTTAAATAAAGGTAAAATAAAAATAAAATAAAATAAAATAAAATAAAATTTAAGGCACTTCCGGTTGGCACAGGAAGCTATAAATAAACTCATATCCTGATTGAGGTATGCCTTTACATAATCCTGAGTTTTAAGTCTTTATGTTAAGAACTGAGTTATTTACGGAGGGTTTAGGGAGTGTGTGTTATTTCAGAAAATCATAAAAAATCACAGAAATCTCGCAGAGCTCCGCAGCACACTTTAAAAAGATTCGTAAGAACACCCTGCAACATCTACACAGGGTTGAATGTAGTCATTTTCACCTTTGAAGGTTATGGATTTATTCACGTTTTGGTGTTTCAGCATATAGCCCAAGATGGCGGCCAACAAAGGTCAAATAAGGTTTTGAGGCCAGATAGAGGCATATAAACTGGTTAGGGGTGTTTGGCCTTTAGGCTTGTATGTCCCTTCATCCCATGAGAGAGAGTTTAGCCTTTTAAGCCTCTCTGTGTCCTCTCATTCCCAGAAAAAGTCCTTTTACCGGTTAGGTCAAATAAGGCCTTGAGGCCTGTTTGTGACCTCTGATGCCCAGATAGAGGCATATAACCTGGTTAGGGGTGTTTGGCCTTTAGGCCTGTATGTCCCTTCATCCCATGAGAGAGAGTTTAACTTTTTAAGCCTCTCTGTGTCTTCTTATTCATAATCTTTTAATTTTTGGGTTACCAGATGCACAACAATCAGTATCCATCGTGAAATTTCAAAGTGTCCATAATGCACTCAGGTCGCCCCCGACAGAGAGAGGGCCGTAGTAGGGTGTTTCCATAGCGGGCATTAATATCAGAATGACCCTTAAATGCATTTGGGACCATATTTGAATTTATGGGTTACCAGATGCACGTTTTCAATCACCAGGTGCACGGGTCTATTTCCTCTTGGGTTACCAGATGCACGTTTTCAATCACCAGGTGCACGGGTCTATTTCCTCCTCCAGCACTTGGCTAACAGTCCATAAAGCACCCAGGTCGGCCCTGAGTGAAAGAGGGCCGTAGTAGGGTGCTCCTATAGCGGGCATTAAAATCAGAATGACCCTTAAATGCATTTAGGACCATATTTGAATTTTTGGGTTACCAGATGCACGTTTTCAATCACCAGGTGCACGGGTCTATTTCCTCCTCCAGCACTTGGCTAACAGTCCATAAAGCACCCAGGACGGCCCTGAGTGAAAGAGGGCCGTAGTAGGGTGCTCCTATAGCGGGCATTAAAATCAGAATGACCGTTAAATGCATTTAGGACCATATTTGTATTTTTGGGTTACCGGGTGCACAACAATCAGTATCCATCGTGAAATTTCAAAGTGTCCATAATGCACTCAGGTCGCCCCCGACAGAGAGAGGGCCGTAGTAGGGTGTTTCCATAGCGGGCATTAATATCAGAATGACCCTTAAATGCATTTGGGACCATATTTGAATTTATGGGTTACCAGATGCACGTTTTCAATCACCAGGTGCACGGGTCTATTTCCTCTTGGGTTACCAGATGCACGTTTTCAATCACCAGGTGCACGGGTCTATTTCCTCCTCCAGCACTTGGCTAACAGTCCATAAAGCACCCAGGTCGGCCCTGAGTGAAAGAGGGCCGTAGTAGGGTGCTCCTATAGCGGGCATTAAAATCAGAATGACCCTTAAATGCATTTAGGACCATATTTGAATTTTTGGGTTACCAGATGCACGTTTTCAATCACCAGGTGCACGGGTCTATTTCCTCCTCCAGCACTTGGCTAACAGTCCATAAAGCACCCAGGACGGCCCTGAGTGAAAGAGGGCCGTAGTAGGGTGCTCCTATAGCGGGCATTAAAATCAGAATGACCGTTAAATGCATTTAGGACCATATTTGTATTTTTGGGTTACCGGGTGCACAACAATCAGTATCCATCGTGAAATTTCAAAGTGTCCATAATGCACTCAGGTCGCCCCCGACAGAGAGAGGGCCGTAGTAGGGTGTTTCCATAGCGGGCATTAATATCAGAATGACCCTTAAATGCATTTAGGACCATATTTTAATTTTTGGGTTACCAGATGCACGTTTTCAATCACCAGGTGCACGGGTCTATTTCCTCTTGGGTTACCAGATGCACGTTTTCAATCACCAGGTGCACGGGTCTATTTCCTCCTCCAGCACTTGGCTAACAGTCCATAAAGCACCCAGGACGGCCCTGAGTGAAAGAGGGCCGTAGTAGGGTGCTCCTATACCGGGCATTAAAATCAGAATGACCGTTAAATGCATTTTGGGCCTTCTTTTTTTCAAAGTCGCTGCACTCAGAACGAGCTACGGTCAAGCGGGGCGTCTCGTTGAACTCGGCACAGTCTGGAGACTGTGGTGATGCCATTTTTTGTGTTGATTTCAGAATGCCATTTTGGTGATGGTCCCTCTCCGTTTAAACACATTGCAAATGTACAAAAGTCAACTAGCAAGTCAGTGTCCATCAGTCAATTAGATGTCATTATGACACCAAACTGATATCAATTGACACCAAACCCACTTTTTCCTACTCATTTAGAAGCCAACTATCACATATGTCAGAGCAGGCCCATAATTCACAGCGCCTTCGGTTTAAAACATAATAAAAACGTAAAACACATAGTTACGTTCTAGCTGCGGGTCCAGGTCGGACATTATGTGTAGGCCTATGTGAGGCGACCCCGAATCCCGAGTTTCGGCTCGATAGGTCCTTCGGTGCCCGAGTAAAACCCTAATTGGTGCTGAAAATCCACTTTTTTCCATGCCTTGCTACGGGGTCCTTGAATGAGCTATCGGACAGAAACGTTGGGATCTGTCTCTATGGGCCGAGCCGGTTTCAATGCACCTAGCCTTGCGTCTCTGAGACTTTTCTAAATGTCGTCATTTTCGTAACGGTCAAAATGAATTGAAGTCATTGCAAATGTACGAGGCTGTTTCTCGGTCCGAGAACCTTCTAGAGCCACGTAACTCACCACGCACTATTGACCGGAGGTCTAGAACAGGATTCTAAAGTTTCGGAACTCTAGGTCTGACGGTTCTTTTTTAGCTCGAACAAAGCTAACTATTGCAGTCACTGTCTGTCTCTACGCACCCCAATACGTCCCTCCATCCAAGTTGTGTTTTAGGGTGATTTATTTTTCCTTTGAAATTTTAAGGGAAAAATGACTGATTTACAGTTCATGGGGGTTGTCTAATCACATATATGAAGTTTTGGAAAGATCTGACTTTTTTAACCCCTCGAAACAGCCCAAGAGACACCAATTATGACACTTCCGTTTGGCACAGGAAGCTATAAATCAACACATATCCTCACTGGGGTATGCTTTTACAGAATCCTGAGTTTTAAGTCCTTACGTTAAGAATTGACTGATTTACACAGGGTTGAATGCACTATGTCTATCAAACTGCAGGCAGGGTATGGATAAACACTTTTAGGGTGATTTTAACCACTTCCGGTTGGTCCAGGAAGCTTAGAATCAACACAGGTAGACCTCGTAGTGGCCTGATGGACTGTCATCGAAGAGAGGTTCATACGACATTCATAACCCACATAGGCTTCAGGTTGAATTTAGGGGTGCAGGCAATGTATTCCTATGGGGAGAGAAGTCAATGCAAACTCTTTGAAGTAAACACCCTCTTTTAACTATTAAGGGTTAATGCCACACGGTCAACGTTAGGCTTGCACGGATCGGGAGGACCTTAGGAACGTACCTGAGGTCGAATTGTGCTTCTCACCCTAACGGTTCTCTCACTGTCACCCAAAAGCAAATGACGTTGTGGGGCAGGCTTCATTTTGGGCCTACTTTTCTAATGGTCGCTGCGCTTAGACCGAGCGAGCTACGGTCAAGCGGGATATCTCGTTGAACTCGGCACGGCCTAGAGATTATGTTTATGCCATTGCCTGCTCTCTGTGTCTTTGAGCACCACACTTTATCACTCCATCCTTGCTGTGTGTGTGTGTGAGAGCTTTTCTTTGACATCTGCTGGGAGAAATGACTGATTTACAGTTTAGGAGGGTTACCTAGTCACACATATGAAGTTTTGGAGAGATGTGACTTTTCTAACCCTTCAAAACAGACAGTGTGACCCAATTAAAGGCACTTCCGGTTGGCACAGGAAGCTATAAGTAAACACATGTCTTGATTGACATAGAAACTTACATAATCCTGAGTTTTAAGTCTTTAAGTTAAGAATTGACTGATCTACGATCTACACAGGGTTGAATGTAGTCATTTTCACCTTTGAAGGTTATGTACATCAAAACACCTTTTGGGTTAATTTAACCACTTCCGTTTGCTTCAGGAAGCTTAGAATTGGCACAGGTAGACCTCATAGTGGTCTGATGGACTGTCATAGAAGACAGGTTCATAAGGCATTCATAACCCACATAGGCTTCAGGTTGAATTTAGGGGTGCAGGCAATGTATTCCTATGGGGAGAGAAGTCAATGCAAACTCTTTGAAGTAAACACCTTCTTTTAACTATTAAGGGTTAATGCCACACGGTCAACGTTAGGCTTGCACGGATCGGGAGGACCTCAGGTACGTTCCTGAGGTCGAATTGTGCTTCTCACCTTAACGGTTCTCTCACTGTCATCCAAAAACAAATCACATTGAGGGCCAGCCTTCATTTTGGGCCTACTTTTCTAATGGTCGCTGTGCTTAGACCGAGCGAGCTACGGTCAAGCGGGGCATCTTGTTGAACTCGGCACGGCCTAGAGAATATGGAAATGCCATTGTAGGCTTTGTGTGTCTTTAAGCACCGCACTTTGTCACTCCATCCTTGCTGTGTGTGTGTTTCTGTGTGTGTGTGTGTGAGAGAGAGCTTTTCTTTGACATCTGTTGGGAGAAATGACTGACGTACAGTTTATGGGGGTTGCCTAATCACACATGAAGTTTTGAAAAGATCTGACCTTTTTAACCCTTGGAAAATGCCACTGTGACACCATGCTATATTGTATTTACTTTGCCATCTTGGCCTTTTTTTGCCTTTACCTCCCTTCTCACCTCATTTGCTCACATTGTATATAGACTTGTTTATACTGCATTATTGACTGTATGTTTGTTTTTACTCCATGTGTAACTCTGTGTCGTTTTATCTGTCGAACTGCTTTGCTTTATCTTGGCCAGGTCGCAATTGTAAATGAGAACTTGTTCTCAACTTGCCTACCTGGTTAAATAAAGGTAAAATAAAAATAAAATAAAATAAAATAAAATAAAATTTAAGGCACTTCCGGTTGGCACAGGAAGCTATAAATAAACTCATATCCTGATTGAGGTATGCCTTTACATAATCCTGAGTTTTAAGTCTTTATGTTAAGAACTGAGTTATTTACGGAGGGTTTAGGGAGTGTGTGTTATTTCAGAAAATCATAAAAAATCACAGAAATCTCGCAGAGCTCCGCAGCACACTTTAAAAAGATTCGTAAGAACACCCTGCAACTGGATCTGTAACCGTTGAAAAAAAAAACACCTATCCGTGAACATCACCAATCTGTCGTTGTACGATTTCTCTTAAATGACGATAGATAAATGGCAGGTTTTTTTTTATTGACACCGGAGGCTCCTTGACTTTGACGTGAAGTGGAAAAATAATTTCTCTATTTTCATTTTGGACCTTTAATCCCAGATAAATGGCCATAACTCAAAAACCGTTGAGGCCTAGACGCCATCTTGTTCGGGGCCAACTGCCCGTTATGCCAAACCTACGCTCACCGAGTTTCGGCTTTGAAATATTTTCAGTTTTCGAGATAAGGCCCCGTCGTGAATCGTGATGTTTTGTCCAATAGCAATATGATTGCTTATGCCCTCTTGTGGGAATTTCCGGGACAGCGGCAAAATGACCAAAATCTTATTATTTTTGTAAAACGGAAACCGAATGTCCGACAAAGTTCATTTGATGACTTCCCGGTAGGTCCGGCCCTGCCGCTCGGCCTGACGCCGTCCGCGAATTTTACAAATGATTTCGGACGTCTAGTAAGGGGCCGTACATTTGCAATATGGACTTTCTCACTAACCATATGGCACCTGCCGAAATCTTCCCTTAAGGTATGGAAGGTTTGGGAATTGCTTCCTTTTTGGTGGTTGTAGAATTTACCTGGCTCTGTATGCATTATTTGGTGTTTTACACATTGACATAGAAACTGAATTGAAAAGCTACATGTGGGTACCAGCAATGTTCAACAGTATGATGTGATAGCTCAACCTACATGATCTATTGTCCTCTCCATGGTGTGCTTTGTAATACATAATGTGTACTAATAATACATAATAACCCTGAAGGGAATATGCTACGGATATTATTGACTAGGTGGGTCCAGCCCTGAATGCTGATTGGTTAAAACAGCATTCCAGCCGGTGTCTATTCCACAAGTTACCACCGGCTAAATATATGATGTTAAAATGCCTATTTACTCTGTTCCGTCTGACTGAGCAATCCCACTGTCTCATCAGCCCAGCCAGGCAATTTATAAACATGATCTCCACTATTTATTAGATAGGGAGAGCTACAGGTCACCCGTGATACAAGTCAGTATTCAAAGTCTATCCATGTCTGAGGATGTCGGGAGATGACCTGGAAACCAGCCACTAGGGGCAACAGTGAACACTGTTTTTTTCAAGTAGGTTTAGTTTTTTCTAGGGCGCTGTGGACAGTGTCATGTCCTTGGCTATGCCGGATTAAGTGATATGACATGCTATTCTATAAAATAATTTCTCCGTAATATTGACTGAGCTAATCATGTAAATGTAATTAACTAGAGAGTCGGGGCACCACAAAATAATATTTATAGGGCTGTTATCTTCCGAATAAACTTTTAAAGACATAGTAATATTTTACATCAATAGCAGTCAATATTAATCGTCATCTTAATTCAGTCTCATCTGAAAGTTGTAAATTCTTGGTTATCTGCACAAACCCTGGCTAACAAGTTGAATCAGCAATGCAAAATTGGGTTTAATAATTTATTTACTAAATACCTAACTAATCACACAGAATTACACATACACATAATTCAATCATAACTTGATTACAAATTACGTCCCTAGCGGGCGGAACAGATATGACAGCTTGTTACACAAAAGAAAAGGGCTGGGTTTGAGTGAAGGAGCGGGAAGACTGAGGAACAAAGGGCGAAGCTGTGCTATCGTAAATACAGTATCTTATGCATTCAAAATTACCGGCCATTTTGGAAAAGGAAAATGCAATAAATATTTACAGAGTCCTTTGAAGAATGTCTCTGGTTGTCAATTGTATACGTTGTAGTAACTTTGTTTTGTGGTAGGCGGGATACTCTGTCTGTTCCTTCCTAACCCTCGTTTGCAGCGAGGCCCATGTCCCTTCACAGTGGCGGGCCACTGATTGAGCAGAGCCCTATCTTATGGAAACCCAAGTCTCACATTTTAGAGGTTAAAATCACATTTCATCCCATCACGAATAACTTCATATTCAAACATTTGAATTGAACAACAATTCCATGTGAATCCGGTAACTCTGATGTGTAGACTTTCCACTGTAGAGTTTATGTCTGTCACGACTTCTGCCGAAGTCATTGCCTCTCCTTGTTCGGGCGGTGCTCGGCGTTCGACGTCACCGGTCTTCTAGCCATCATTGATCCTTTTTTCATTTTCCATTGGTTTTGTCTTGTCTTCCCACACACCTGTTTTCAATCCCATTCATTACCTGTTGTGTATTTAACCCTCTGTTTCCCCTCATGTCTTTGTCAGAGATTGTTTTATTGTCAGTGTTGTGTGATTGTTGTATAGGTGCGCGTCGGGTCCTCGTACCCATGTTTGTTTGTTTATGTACATTTAGTGTTATGGAGCATACTCCGTGGACTTTATTAAAAGACTCCATTTTTCACTCCATTTGACTCTACTGCGCCTGACTTCCCTGCCACCTATTACACCTATGCATGACAATGTCATCTTATTATTGATGAGAATGTCTCAGATGACAACCGAACTGACCTCATATTCATTAAGTACCACCGCATATGTTTAGTTGGTCGGATTACCAGAATATAGTTATTTTCCCTCCACCTTCTGATGTTCCCAGAATCTCTATGTTAACCAAGGGTTTTGCAAATGTAACATCAGTAGGGTAGAGAGAGGAAAAAGGGGGGAAGAGGTATTTATGACTGACATAAACCTACCCCCAGGCCAACGTCATGACAACAGTGATAGTGGATGGGCGTAAGTATCTGCCTCTGATTCCGAAGGTTGCAAGTTTGAATCCAGCGATATATAGTTGTTTTTGACATGTTTATTTTAAGACTATACCAAACCTAAACCCTTACCATAACCATTTGGAGTTATTGCCCAACCATTTAAGAAACATGGATGAATGTCTAATTCTGATGTGAGACTGTGAGAGCTAGTTGACTTTACCAGGCTAGATGAGGCATCCTTACATTTGTTCAAAGTCATAGTGCTCTGTCATACCTCAACACAAGGTGTACTCTAAAAGACGACAGGTCATGTGGAGAGTAAAATGTGTGCGTGTGTGTGTTTGTGTGTGTTTGTGTGAGATCAGACTAGAACTGGAGGACCTGAGGTGGAGTTAGGAGTGTATAGTACCATACACATCAGACTAGCACTGGAGAACCTGAGGTAGAGTTAGGAGTGTATAGTACCATACACATCAGACTAGCACTGGAGAACCTGAGGTAGAGTTAGGAGTGTATAGTACCATACACATCAGACTATAACTGGAGAACCTGAGGTAGAGTTAGGAGTGTATAGTACCATATACATCAGACTAGAACTGGAGAACCTGAGGCAGAGTTAGGAGTGTATAGTACCATATACATCAGACTAGAACTGGAGAACCTGAGATAGAGTTAGGAGTGTATAGTACCATATACATCAGACTAGAACTGGAGAACCTGAGATAGAGTTAGGAGTGTATAGTAACATATACATCAGACTAGAACTGGAGAACCTGAGGTGGAGTTAGGAGTGTACAGTACCATACACATCAGACTATAACTGGAGAACCTGAGATAGAGTTAGGAGTGTATAGTACCATATACATCAGACTATAACTGGAGAACCTGAGGTAGAGTTAGGAGTGTATAGTACCATACACATCAGACTATAACTGGAGAACCTGAGGTGGAGTTAGGAGTGTACCGTACCATACACATCAGACTAGAACTGGAGAACCTGAGGTAGAGTTAGGAGTGTATAGTACCATACACATCAGACTATAACTGGAGAACCTGAGGTGGAGTTAGGAGTGTACCGTACCATACACATCAGACTAGAACTGGAGAACCTGAGGTAGAGTTAGGAGTGTATAGTACCATACACATCAGACTATAACTGGAGAACCAGAGGTAGAGTTAGGAGTATATAGTACCATACACATCAGACTAGCACTGGAGAACCTGAGGTAGAGTTAGGAGTGTATAGTACCATACACATCAGACTAGCACTGGAGAACCTGAGATAGAGTTAGGAGTGTACAGTACCATAAACATCAGATTAGGACTGAAACGACTTTACCCTGTACACTGCGCCCGGTTCCCATGTCCATGGTACAGATGCTATTTAAAGCCGAGAACACTGGGCTGGAGTGGTAATACGTTCCACTTGGCTAGAGAGGCAATGGCCACGTTGAAGAATGAAAGAAAGATGGCGTTTACGTAATTATGATAATTATGTTTGAAGAGGGCTGACGGGGAGGCCAGAGAGATGGAAAGGGAGAGAGGGATGTATAGAAAGAGGGAAAGGGAGAGAGAGAACAGGGTATGGTTCAGGAACACTCTACATGCCAAATGGTAATCAGCTGAACATGAACAGCTGAAGAAGCTGTTCGAGTGAAGTAAACGGAATTGATTGTGCTTAGCTCTGCGTGACGCTTTATGAATTCATGTTTAGAAGATTATCCAGACAGAAAGCGCAATTTAATATTATATAGCGGCTCACGTATACAATCTCAGAATTTCACTTTTTGGTAGAGAAACAGGAAAGTAAGAAGGGAGAGACTGAAGGAGAGGAAGTTAAAGGGAACCAGAGGGAGACAGAGAGATAGACGGGTAGAGAGAAGGAAGGGAGAGAGTAACACAAAGCACACAGACGAGAGGGAGAGAGAGAGAGGGGGAGGGGGAGAGATGGAGAGAGGGAGAGGGGGAGGGGGAGAGAGGGAGGGGGAGAGAGAGAGGGAGAGAGGGAGGGGGAGAGAGAGGGAGGGGAGAGAGAGAGGGGGAGGGGGAGAGATGGAGAGAGGGAGAGAGGGAGGGGGAGAGAGGGAGGGGGAGAGAGAGAGGGAGAGAGGGAGGGGGAGAGAGAGGGAGGGGAGAGAGAGAGGGGGAGGGGGAGAGAGGGAGAGAGGGAGAGAGGGAGGGGGAGAGAGAGGGAGGGGAGAGAGAGAGGGGGGGAGGGGGAGAGAGAGAGGGGGAGAGATGGAGAGAGGGAGAGAGGGAGGGGGAGAGAGAGGGAGGGGAGAGAGAGAGAGGGGGAGGGGGAGAGAGAGAGAGGTTAATGAACAGCTATTCTAAAGGAGTATGCGACAGAACTGGAAGGGGATGTAAAGAAATAAGAAAGACAGGAAGGAAGGGTGATTAGTAACAGTAGCTATGCCACAACAAGGTGATTAGTAACCGTAGCTATAACAAGGTGATTAGTAACAGTAGCTATGCCACAACAAGGTGATTAGTAACAGTAGCTATGCCACAACAAGGTGATTAGTAACAGTAGCTATGCCACAACAAGGTGATTAGTAACAGTAGCTATGCCACAACAAGGTGATTAGTAACAGTAGCTATGCCACAACAAGGTGATTAGTAACAGTAGCTATAACAAGGTGATTAGTAACAGTAGCTATGCCACAACAAGGTGATTAGTAACAGTAGCTATAACAAGGTGATTAGTAACAGTAGCTATGCCACAACAAGGTGATTAGTAACAGTAGCTATGCCACAACAAGGTGATTAGTAACAGTAGCTATAACAAGGTGATTAGTAACAGTAGCTATGCCACAACAAGGTGATTAGTAACAGTAGCTATGCCACAACAAGGTGATTAGTAACAGTAGCTATAACAAGGTGATTAGTAACAGTAGCTATGCCACAGCAAGGTGATTAGTAACCGTAGCTATGTCACAACAAGGTGATTAGTAACAGTAGCTATAACAAGGTGATTAGTAACAGTAGCTATGCCACAGCAAGGTGATTAGTAACCGTAGCTATGTCACAACAAGGTGATTAGTAACAGTAGCTATGTCACAACAAGGTGATTAGTAACAGTAGCTATGTCACAACAAGGTGATTAGTAACAGTAGCTATGCCACAACAAGGTGATTAGTAACAGTAGCTATGCCACAGCAAGGTGATTAGTAACAGTAGCTATGTCACAGCAAGGTGATTAGTAACAGTAGCTATGTCACAACAAGGTGATTATTAGGGGCCGGAAGGAAGTCCAGGATTCAGTTGCAGAGGGAGGTGTCTAGTCCCAGGGTCCTTAGCCTAGTGATGAGCTTTGAGGGCACTATGGTGTCGAACACTGAGTTATAGTCAATGAATAGCATTCTCACATAGGTGTTCCGTTTGTCCAGGTGTGCAATGGCAGTGTGGTGTGCAATAGAGATTGCATCATCTGTGGATCTGTTGGTGCGGTATCCAAATTGGAGTGGGTCTAGGGTTTCTGGGATAATGGTGTTGATGTGAGCCATTTCAATGTGAGCCTTTCAAAGCATTTCATGGCTACAGACATGAGTACTATGGGTCGGTAGTCATTTAGGCAGTTTACCAGGCACAATTGTGGTCTGCTTAAAACATGTTGGTATTACAGATTCGGACAGGGAGAGGTTAAAAATGTCAGTGAAGACACTTGCCAGTTGGACATCCTGGTAATCCGCCTGGCCCTGCGGCCTTGTGAATGTTGACCTGTTTAAAGGTTTTACTCACGGCTGCGGAGAACGTGATCACACAATCGTCCAGAACAGCTGATGCTCTCATGCATGTTTCAGTGTTACTTGCCTCGAAGTGAACATAGAATTTATTTTGCTCTTCTGATAGGCTCGTGTCACTTGGCATCTCTTGGCTGCACTTCCCTTTGCAGTCTGTAATAGTTTGCAGACCCTGCCACATCCAACGAGCATTGGGGCCGGTGTAGTAAGATTCCATCTTAGTCCTGTATTGGCGCTTTGCCTGTTTGATGGGTCGTCGTAGGGCATAGCGGGATTTATAAAGGACACCAATAATAAGAAGAGACTTGCTTGGACCAAGAAATACGAGCAATGGACATTAGACCGGTGGAAATGTGTCCTTTGGTCTGGAGTCCAAATTGGACATTTTTGGTACCAACCGCCTTGTCTTTGTGCGATTCGGTGTGGGTGAACGGATGATCTCTGCATGTGTATTTCCCACCATAAAGCATGGAGGAGGAGGTGATATGGTTGCCACAGCATTCTGCAGTGATACATCATCCCATCTGGTTTGGGCTCAGTGGGACTATAATTTGTTTTTCAACAGGACAATGACCCAACACACCTCCAGGCTGTGTAAGAGCTATTTGACCAAGAAGGAGAGTGATGGAGTGCTGCATCAAATGACCTGGCCTCCACAATCGCCCGACCTCAACCAAATTGAGATGGTTTGGGATGAGTTTGACACCAGAGTGAAGGAAAAGCAGCCAACAAGTGCTCAGCATATGTGGGAACTCCTTCAAGACTGTTGGAAAAGCATTCCAGGTGACGCTGGTTGAGAGAATGCCTAGCGTGTGCAAATCTGTCATCAAGGCAAAGGGTGGCTGGCTTTGAAGAATCTCAAATATAGGGCTCAAAACAGGTGGGGCAAAGAGCAAAGGACAGGTGAGTCATATAATAATACGTTCCACAGGAGTCTGCCATTATTGCTTTCACGTATCCTGCCTTTAGATCCCACTTAAATAAAAACACTATTGAGACCCACCAACGGTTCTGGAATATGATAGAGTCAGACGCTGGCATTCTCATCCGAGTGTCTCTCTCTGACAATGTGGACGATGTCAGGCAGTTTGAAAGTCTAGAAAACATATATTTATCTCTTTTATATGTTTATTATAATAAATGTCATTTAACAGACACTTTTGTGACTTACAGTCATCCATTTTTTTATGAATACGTTTTCCCAGGAATCGAACCCACTGTCTCAGCGTTGAGCTACAACTGAGCTACGTTTTTGGATGCAAATACAGTGAGTACGCCAAACATTAGGAACACCTTCCTGATATTGAGCTGCACCCACCCAACCTTTTCCCCCTCAGAACAGCCTCAATTCGTCAAGTCATGGACTCTACAAGGTGTTGAAAATGTTCCACGGGGATACTGACTCATTTTGACTCCAAACATGAGGAACCCCTTCCTGATATTGAGCTGCACCCACCCAACCTTTTTCCCCTCAGAACAGCCTCAATTTGTCAGGTCATGGACTCTACAAGGTGTTGAAAGCGTTCCACAGGGATACTGACCCATTTTGACTCCAAACATTCCCAAAGTTGTGTCAACTTTTCTGGATGTCCTTTCAGTGGTGGAACATTCCTGATACACACAGGAAACTGTTGAGCGTGAAAACCCAGCAGCGTGCACCAAAAACATGGTGCACCTGGCACCTTCTACCATAACCCTGTTCAAAGGCAATTCAGTTTACCATAACCCTGTTCAAAGGCAATTCAGGCAGTTTGTCTTGCCCGTTCACCCTCTGAATGGCACACATACACAATACATGTCTCAATTGTCTCAATGCTCAAACATCCTTCTTTAAACCTGTCTTCGTCCCTTCATCTACACTGATTTGAAGTGGATTTAATAAGTGACATCGATAAAGGATCATATCTTTCACCTGGATTCACCTGGTCAGTCTATGTCATGGAAAGAGTTCTTCATGTTTTGTTCACTCAGTATATATTAATGGAGATAAGCTTGCACATCCCAGTTTGTAAACCACATTTTCATTTTCAGTATGAAGTGAGTTATTAGCAACTTTTCCACATTCCACTGATGTTTGGGAAGTGGCATGTCTATCCCGTCTTGGAGGGTATACTGAAACACTGTGCAACACACACGTGTGCAAATATTACCACTCAACCACCTACCGACGTTCTAAACCATTGTGTTACATCTAAAGTGTGAAGTAGCCTAAACCAGTCTACCAAACACAAACACACACATGCCACCGCATGTTCAGTGAGTGAGAAGTAATGCCTTCACTGCTGTCTCTCCCAGTCTACGGCTTTAAATGGTGCGCCGTGGTGGTGCTGAGGAGAGGAGAGACCAGGAGAGGGCGGGCTGTGTGTGAACATCCCGTGACCGGCAGCCAGTCTCACCGAGCTAGCGCGCCGCTCTTGTGATGCACTGTGGCGGAGACCGACAGGAGAGGAACGGAGGAACGAACATCCAGGTATAGCCCCAGTTTAACGGCTATTACAGTGTCTGAAGTCTCGTTCTCATCGGCCTGGTTTTTGTTCAGTCTACTCTGCATTTTACCGAACCCGGATTTAAACGTTATCGGAGTTTATTGTCGGATTGATATGCTTTGGATATTATCTCATAACTAAGGTCAGTGGTGCTCTCTATTCGAATGACAAAGGGCTCTTGTCATTACTAACGAAGCATTACAAATAGTTCTAATCGGTCTTTAGGAACGAATAGACTAATATTTGGGTTGGAATGGGGATGTGTGGTTAACATTTTCAACATGCTTGTAGTTTCGGCTGTTGACAGTCTACTGAAAGTTGGACGTTGAGAAAGTCGGCATGTTGTCAAATCTACGGATTCAAAAGTAGGTACTGCAATAGGCTATATTATCAATAGACCGGAAACACAAGACTATGAATGATATCGACGCTAAAGCGAATAAGGTCGCTACCTGCTGCAGGGTGGCTTACGGGTATGAAGTGGGGAATTCCGGTCATATCGGCTTGCTCCCCATTCCGCGTTCAAGAAGTTCAGTGTGACAAGCATGGGCAAGCCCCCAGGACGGATCGAATTATGATCACATCGCTCAGCTCGTGGCCACTGGCACTTTCCGGTCCCATATGCAATATTAATAATCTGAAAAATGTATCTTTATCAAAAACAGAGCGTTAGGGCATTATAAAGGGTATAAACGACGCTAAATTAACGTTTGCTTTCTACAACTCTCGTTCTCACCTTCAAAGTAGTGTTGAAAAATTGATACGCGTGTCAGTGTCTTACGGGTGTCAGTGTTTTACGACTGTCAGCGTGCACCGGGTAATGTAAAATGTCAATGACGGTTCAGAGTAAACACAGCCATTCTACGTATAACCGCTTTGGTTGGCATAACAACACATATATCCATGAAACTAAGTTTAGGAATATATATTCTGGTTTGATAGTGTAAGCTAAAAGAGACATGAAATGCTGCTTTAACATTTGATATGGGGACATGACCTTCTACGTTCCAATGATAGCCCTTCGCTGCAGACACCTTAGACATTTGGTATTCACACTTTTCAATCTAAAATCGTTTTCTTTACATGCACATTTGAACGAAAAAGACAAATTTAGAAAATATCTATGAGAAGAACGCGTTGTCTCCATATCGACATTTTTTTTACAGACATAGCTATTACATATGATAAAACATAACATACAACCTGAAACAATTCTATAAATACGTTAGAGTAAAATATTTATTGTCACGTGAGTCTGTAGTTAGAGTGTAAAAATAACGCAGGAAAACGATGTTTGTTTTTTTGGCGTGGTTGAATTCGTTCGGTATGAAATCCAAAATCAGCTGGTGAGCTCTGTAGAGCATTGAGGGAGGGTGTTTTTGGAGTGCTGGTGAGCTACAGTACATGCTGGTGTTTTTTTGTCAGATGGATTTTGATATAATCAATGTCTAACAGTTTTTATATATATATATTTTTTAAAAGACTAAACGAATAATCACTAGTCCTATAACACCCATGGATCTAGTCTCTGCATGTTTTATGTTACGTCATGCATTTACTTATTATTATTATTATTTTTTTTTACATCGTTTCGTGTTTTAAATCATAAATAGGAAGATATGTGGCCTAAAGTGTAAATAGGCTTGGATAAATGTCTGTAATAATAATAATAATAATAATAATAATAATAATGTAAGATATCAAAATATTTTGGCTAAAATTGTCACATTTTAAACCTAACGGTTTTTTTTTCCAATAAAGGTTTGCTCAGCACCTTCACCAGACATGGTGAAATAAAACACTGCAATTTGACAGCAAAAGGGGCGACGTGTGTAGTTTATCATTGTGCCACACATTCAATGTGTCGGATTTACAGTGTTAATAGGCTTAGTGAATACATCAGAATGCAGGGAAACTCCTAATCAGGTTTTTTCAACGTACAGACATATGGACGTGACCCCTATGAAACGTCTCTCTCTCACACGGCAATGCCTAAAAGCTAGCAGCTATGCTCTCCATTAGAATAATCCTTTGAAATACAGATAACTGATTCTAGCTATGTATAATTTATTTGGTACATTTTCAAATCATGATTCATAATTTGAAAAATATATATATATATTTCATCCAGCTGTTTTTTTTTCTCTCACAAAATACATCATATTTTGTTTGAAACGGTAATGTTTTTCATGGATATTATTCCACTAATATTAGACCTAAATGTCTGCAAAAATAAAATATTATAGCCCAATATACAACGAAAACGTTTTGTTATTCAATCATTTCAAGAAAATAAATAGACCCTATTCGAGTAGAAAATGTCAAGGAAATGTCTGAGTGGTTTTTGCGGTCGTGTAAACCATACTGATTCTCTGCCCTGGTTATCTGTGGTGGTGGGAGTTAGCGGTAGTGGCTGCAGGGCGCACGGCTGGGGTTGGTGCGAGGTACAATTTGGCTGTCCTGCTTTCTGGGCTCTAGTTGGCAAACGATTAAGTCCTCTGACAAATCAACCGAACACGGCCAAAGGGTTCTCAATGTAACGTTAATCCGTATGGGCGGGAGAGGGAACACAATATTTCTCACATAATACTACTCGCAATATTACTGAGGATGCTCTTTAAAAATAAAAAAAATCTGTCATTTCTATATGCATAAAAAAAAACAATTGTTTTGATGTTCTTTTTCTTGTCGGATGATTATAAAATACTTTCGGCAGATACAAAAAAACTGTTAGCCTATTATTATATATAATAACGTATAGCCTATAATTATATATAATAATAAATATTGTTTTTGTTGAGGACGTCACAATCACACGCATTTTTAATGCAGATCAAAGCAAAAACAACAAATTATTGGGGTAAATTATCTCTGTTTTTATCAATCTGGTCATGCCTTTCTAAATCAAACGAGGTCCAATAGCTCACAGTAATTGTATGTTTCTGAGAAAGGTGCTGCAATTTACTCTGACTGACCCCGTATAGGCCCGTGTGGTGAGTATGTGTTTGTGTGTGTGTGTGCGCGAGCGTGCGTGTTGATGCGTGTGCGTGTGTGTGTAAAAACTGTGCACACACACCCACAAGGACAGATTACACATGGATGTCAAATGACAGAATCAAAATCCAGGGTGAAAGAGATGAACCTATAATAAATAGGAAGCATCAGTAATAAACACATAGACCTACATATCAAACAAACATAATAATAATAATACAATATCCATTTATAATAATTACATTTTGTAGTTCTACTGTTGTGAAATGAAAGATATGTGTATTATACACTAGGGGGTACAAAACATCAAAATCCACTTCAATCAGTGTAGATGAACGGGAGGAGACAGGGTTAAAAACAATAATTTTAAAGCCTCGAGACAATTGAGATGTGGATTGTGTATGTGTGCCATTCAGAGAGTGAATGGTCAGAGACAACATACTGAAGTGCCTTTGAACAGGGTTATGGTAGTAGGTGCCAGGCACGCTGGGTTTTTTGTAAGTCAAGAACTTGCAACGCTCCTGGATTTTTCAAGCTCAACAGTTTCCAGTGTGTATCAGGAATTGTCCACAACCCAAAGGACATCCAGCCAACTTGACACAACTGTGGGAAGCATTGGAGTCAACATAAGCCAGCACCTCGTAGAGTCCATGGCCTGAAGGAATTTAACCTATTCTGATGGCAAAAAGAGGTGGGGTCCAACTCAATATTAGGAAGGTGTTCTAAATGTTTTGTAGGGTATATACTGGGTCTATCCCCAGACGTTGCTACGGAGTATACTGGGTCTATCCCCAGACGTTGAGACAGAGTATACTGGGTCTATCCCCAGACGTTGAGACAGAGTATACTGGGTCTATCCCCAGACGTTGTGACGGAGTATACTGGGTCTATCCCCAGACGTTGAGACAGAGTATACTGGGTCTATCCCCAGACGTTGAGACAGAGTATACTGGGTCTATCCCCAGACGTTGAGACGGAGTATACTGGGTCTATCCCCAGACGTTGAGACAGAGTATACTGGGTCTATCCCCAGACGTTGCTACGGAGTATACTGGGTCTACCCTCAGATGTTGCTATGGAGTATACTGGGTCTATCCCCAGACATTGCTACGGAGTATACTGGGTCTATCCCCAGACGTTGCTACGGAGTATACTGGGTCTATCCCCAGACATTGCTACGGTGTGATGTATTTCAAGAGCAGGGTTATAAAATGATTAGATATATTAGCAGCATTATTTTTAGGACTGTGTATTTACGTAGACAGGCATTAGTTGTAACAGTATGTTTGTGTAGCAGATATGGCTTATTGCTGGTAACTGTGTGTGTGTGTGTGTCTTTGTGTGTGTGTGTGTGTCTTTGTGTGTGTGTGTCTTTGTGTGTGTGTGTGTGTCTTTGTGTGTGTGTGTCTTTGTGTGTGTGTGTGTGTGTGTGTGTGCGTGTGTGTGTGTTAGAGTGCAGTGATGTAAACTCAGAAAGGGCTTGTCTGGGATGCAGGCCTTGGTTGACCACATAGTGATGTTGCAGCGTAGCAGTCTGTCCGTTTGTGTGTAAGTGTCTAGCAGTGTCTGTCTGTCTGTCTGTCTGTCTGTCTGTCTGTCTGTCTGTCTGTCTGTCTGTCTGTCTGTCTGTCTGTCTGTCTGTCTGTCTGTCTGTCTGTCTGTCTGTCTGTCTCAGTGTCTGTCTGTCTCAGTGTGTGTCTGTCTCAGTGTGTGTCTGTCTCAGTGTGTGTCCGTCTCAGTGTGTGTCTGTCTCAGTGTGTGTCCGTCTCAGTGTCTGTCCGTCTCAGTGTCTGTCTGCCTGCCTGTCTGCCTGCCTGCCTGTCTGTCTGTCTGTCTGTCTGTCTGGAGCTGGTAGAAAATACAGTCTGTAGATCATTGTTCTCTTATAGATCTTAACTGTAACAGGTGTAAGCAACATGGTGGGGGGCGTGGCTTACACCCAGTCAATGCTTTAGCATTAGTGATTTTTTTTGCCTGTTTGGCTGTGTGCCTGTTTGGCTGTGTGCCTGTTTGGCTGTTTGACTGTGTGCCTGTGTGGCTGTGTGCCTGTTTGGCTGTGTGCCTGTGTGGCTGTTTGGCTGTTTGCCTGTGTGGCTGTGTGCCTGTTTGGCTGTGTGCCTGTTTGGCTGTGTGCCTGTTCGGCTGTGTGCCTGTTTGGCTGTGTGCCTGTTTGGCTGTGTGCATGTTTGGCTGTGTGCCTGTTTGGCTGTGTGCCTGTGTGGCTGTGTGCCTGTTTGGCTGTGTGCCTGTTTGGCTGTGTGCCTGTTTGGCTGTGTGCCTGTGTGCATGTTTGGCTGTGTGCCTGTTTGGCTGTGTGCCTGTTTGGCTGTGTGCCTGTGTGCAAGTTTGGCTGTGTGCCTGTTTGGCTGAGTGCCTGTTTGGCTGTGTGCCTGTGTGGCTGTGTGCCTGTTTGGCTGTGTGCCTGTTTGGCTGTGTGCCTGTTTGGCTGTGTGCCTGTGTGCATGTTTGGCTGTGTGCCTGTTTGGCTGTGTGCCTGTTTGGCTGTGTGCCTGTGTGCAAGTTTGGCTGTGTGCCTGTTTGGCTGAGTGCCTGTTTGGCTGTGTGCCTGTTTGGCTGTGTGCCTGTTTGGCTGTGTTCCTGTTTGGCTGTGTGCCTGTGTGCCTTTTTGGCTGTGTGCCTGTGTGCGTGTTTGGCTGTGTGCCTGTGTGCCTGTTTGGCTGTGTGGCTGTGTGCCTGTTTGGCTGTGTGCCTGTGTGCGTGTTTGCCTGTGTGCCTGTGTGGCTGAGTGCCTGTTTGGCTGTGTGGCTCTGTGGCTGTGTGCCTGTTTGGCTGCGTATAGGCTGTTTGGCTGTGTGGCTGTTTGGCTGTGTGGCTGTTTGGCTGTGTGCCTGTGTGCCTGTTTGGCTGTGTGGCTGTGTGCCTGTTTGGCTGTGTGCCTGTGTGCGTGTTTGCCTGTGTGCCTGTGTGGCTGAGTGCCTGTTTGGCTGTGTGGCTCTGTGGCTGTGTGGCTGTTTGGCTGCGTGGCTGTTTGGCTCTGTGGCTGCGTGGCTGTTTGGCTGCGTGGCTGTTTGGCTGTGTGGCTGTTTGGCTCTGTGGCTGCGTGGCTGTTTGGCTGCGTGGCTGTTTGGCTGTGTGGCTGTTTGGCTGCGTGGCTGTTTGGCTGCGTGGCTGTTTGGCTGTGTGGCTGTTTGGCTCTGTGGCTGCGTGGCTGTGTGGCTGTTTGGCTGAGTGCCTGCGTGGCTGTGTGGCTGTGTGGCTGTGTGGCTCTGTGGCTGTCTGCCTGTGTGGCTGTGTGCCTGTGTGGCTCTGTGGCTGTCTGCCTGTGTGCCAAATGTGAATATGTGTATTATTGGGTTTGTATGTTTTTGTTCAAATACTAGACAAATAAAAATGACTACAGAAAAAATGACTACAGAAAAACTACATTTACATTTATTTTCTTCCCTTCCCTTCTTCCCTCCATTCCTGGCTCCTATAGGCCATGTCCTCCTATAGGCCGTGTCCTCCTAGAGGCCGTGTCCTCCTAGAGACTGTCCTCCTAGAGACCGTGTCCTCTTAGAGACTGTGTCCTCCTAGAGACTGTCCTCCTAGAGACCGTGTCCTCCTAGAGACTGTCCTCCTAGAGTCCATGTCGTCCTAGAGACTGTGTCGTCCTAGAGACCGTGTCCTCCTAGTGACCATGTCCTCCTAGTGACCGTGTCCTCCTAGTGACCGTGTCCTCCTAGAGTCCGTGACGTCCTAGAGACCGTGTCGTCCTAGAGACCGTGTCCTCCTAGTGACCGTGTCCTCCTAGTGACCGTGTCCTCCGAGTGACCGTGTCCTCTGTCGGAGAGGATGCATGAGTGGGTCAGGTGGAACATCGCTATCTCTCTCAATTCAATTCAATTCAATTCAAGGGCTTTATTGGCATGGGAAACATGTGTTAACATTGCCAAAGCAAGTGAGGTAGACAACATACAAAGTGAATATATAAAGTGCAAAACAACAAAAATGAACAGTAAACATTACACATACAGAAGTTTCAAAAGAGAGTTTCTCTCTCTCTCTCTCTCTCTCTCTCTCTCTCTC